>NW_007026353.1:52169-119564 GCF_000164805.1 Carlito syrichta | reverse complement strand
CTGCTGGGCTCCGGCGATCCTTCCGCCTCAGCCTTCCGAGTAGCTGGAACTACAGGCGCGCGCTACCACGCCCGGCTAATTTTTTTCCTGATTTTTATTGTAGAGATGAGGTCTCGCCAAGTTGCCCAGATGGGTCTCGAACCCACGGGATCAGGCAATCCATTCACCTCAGCCTCCCAAAGCGCAGGATGACAGGCTGAGCCACCGAGCCCAGCTCAAACACTTTCTAATGATGATAAAATAATCAATAGAAAGAGAAACTAGCACTGACATTCTTCTCCTTCATTCTGCCCCCATCACATTCTCTCATGTCTCAATTCTCCCCACACCCTCCACCACCTCCTAGTGTAGAAGTCTGATGTTTGAATCTGTTCATGGCTTGGATAATCAGAGCGAGAGTCACCTTAACAGATACACTATACTATCAGACCACAGAGATGGTGTATAAGCCAATCAGGAAGAGGAAAGAGTACTGACTAAGCTAACACTTGACATTTACAAATCACCAGCAACAAGTTAGAAATTAACATTTTTTTATACCCTACTTAAGAGATATGTCATAATCCACTGCTTGCGCTTTGCCTCTCTGCCTTCTCTTCAAGAAATTATACCTCTGACTTATTTCAAAAGGAATGCAGAGCAGCTGACATTTGGTCTCCAATGCATTATACTGCTTTTGGTCTAACAGATCAAAACATCTCCATATAGGACATTTTATAAACTACTTCACCAGTACGACTCAAAACTGCCAAGGTATGAAAAACACAGAAAGAGTAAAAAAACTGACACAGGCCAGAGGAGACAAAGAAGACATGACAACCAAATGCAATGTGGTACCCCTGGATGAGATCCTCAAACAGAAAGGGGCCAATGAAAAAACTAGTGAAATCCAAACAAAGTCTAGAGTTTAGCTCAGAGCAATGTACCAATGCTGGTTTCTTAGACTTAACAAATGTACTGGTTTAATATATCTGGAAAAGTGAGTAAGGGTTACATGAGAACTTAGTGTACTGTCTTTGCAACTTTTCTGTAAATATACAAGTACTGCCTATTAGGTTAAAAAAATCTTCTAACTCCTCTCAACCAAAATTCTGCCCACAGCAGCTTCTCTAGAAGGAAGAGAAACTAATGTTCCTAAGGGATATCCAATCATCAGACAGGGGTTTTTACCTGATAATCAAATGTGGCCAGTATTTCAAAATGACTTTCTCTAATTTTCTGTTAACTGTTTTACAGTTATTCTCCTATTCATTCACTTGACAAATAATTACATCACACAGCAGTATGAATCACCCTGAACTAATTCCAAAATATGAGGGCAAATTTCATCGAAATACTCCTGTACCCTAGAGAGGTTTCATCACTTCAAAAACACACCCAAGGACGGGCAAGGTGGCTCAAGCCTACAATCCCAGCACTTCAGAAGGCCAAGGCGAGAGGATTGCCTGAGCCAAGGGGTTCAAAATCAGCCTGGGCAACTTGGTGAGACCTCATCTCTACAATCAATCAAAATAAAAAACAAAAACACACCCAAAACCAAGGCACTAAGTATTGCGATCCACCTCACCATTTTATACATAATTTCACAAATGAGATATAAAAATATCCTTTCACAGGGTACCCAAAATATGAGCTATTTCTTTACCTTATTTATAATGTTATTCTGGCTTTCATTACACATACACCTAAGTATTATATTTCATGGGACATGGTGATTTTATTTAATTAGGGGAATTTAAAATGGTAAAAATAAAATGAAAAAAATCAAACCACTCAAAAGGCAGAATAAAGGTGAAAAGCAGAGAGGCACAAGATTAGACTTTTTTGCTCTTTTTATTTTTATAAAGACAGGGTCTCACTATGTTGCCCAGGCTGGTCTCGAACTCTTGGCTTCAAGTGGTCCTCCTGCCTTGACCTCCCAAAATGCAGGGATTACAGGCGTGAACCACTATACCTGGTCAGATTAAAGAGCTTATATGAAAAAATAGTCAGAGGAAGAAAGGAAATTTGTAACAATTCTCTGGGTATTTTGTGGGGTTTTTTGTAGTTGTCCCACCCTGAATCCGTTTGTTAAATAATCTCAATCTCATGTTTTTTTATCTACAGCATTAAGATAGCAATGCCAGTCCACTGACTAAATTATTTTTAAGTCTACACAAAATTAGGCCCAAAACACAGCCATTCATAAAAAGCTACTTTTCAGCAAAAATTAGCTTTTAAAAAACTAAAAATTGCTAACCACTAGCAATACCTAAAAAAAATTGTGTGTAAGTATATTTTGAACCTGAGTAAAGCAGAAACCAACTCTGCAGCCAGCTAGAAGCTGACCAGATTCCTGTTTGCTTACCTTGGAGACTTGTCGCAGCCACCTTAAGTATTCTGTGAAAGTATCAAAGCAAATGTAGTAAGTCTGGCTTTGGGGTCCAGAGGAGCTAAATGCTAAACAGTGCTGGTGCTTTTTCACTTCTTCTACCTATAAAAACAAGCAAAGAAAAGCAAAATCAAGTAAGTTAGCAGAACCACTGATGTATTTCACTAACTGTACTTCAGATCAACGAGCTTGCACAGATTTGCATCTTTCCTTATATATGTTCCTTTCATTACTTAAAAAAACTAAGTTCTTGCATCTGACCAACCAATATGAATTAGAAAGAAACAAAAAAAGGAGAGTTTTATCTTTATTAGATTTCCCCACCACAGTGAAATTCTCTTCTTCCTGTTTAAAATTGGTCCAGACTCCCTTTCTTATTCTTGTAACCTCACAATAGGGTGCTGAGGGCTGACTTACTCTTAAAATTTTCACTTAGTAATTTACTTAAGAATTTTTTCTTAAGGGACTTTTGATTACTCTGAATTGCAATCTTATTTTAAAATAAGTCTTAGAGCATGTTAAATAAGTTTTTAAAACTTATTTGACTGAAATTAACCTGAAATAAAATCCTTCCATGAGAACTTGCAAGTCCTAGTAATGAAGTAGCATAGTCAAATCAAATTTCTACTCCCAGTAAATTTTTTACAAGAGGGAAAAATCCAAACAACAAAGTAACATAACAGTACACAAATTTCTATGTTTCATTTACAAAAATGATTACAAGTCAAGTCACACAAAGTATAAAAAATCTGCAAAAAGATCAGTATCACATAGACTAAGTTCCGGACCAAGATGCAATTAAGTTACAAATCAACAATAAAAAATCAATTTAAAATCCATGTATGTTTAGAAAATAAAACACTTCTAAATAACACTTTTAAACTATACAATTCTAAATAACTCACAGGTAAAAGGAGAAATCATAATCAAAATTGTATTTTCTTTATTATTATTATTTGTTTAGTTGGGAGTCTCACTCTGTCACCCAGGTTAGAGTGACAGTGGCGTAATCCTAGCTGGACCCAGGAGATCCTTTCGCCTCAGCCTTTCAAGTAGCTGGGACGACAAGTGCCTGGATAATTTTTTTTTAATTTTTAAGACAAGGTCTCATTAGGCTGGTCTCAAACCCAGATTGTTGGGCATAAGCAATCCTCTTATCTCAGCCTCCCAAAGTGCTGGGATTACAGACATAAGGCACCACGCCTGACCTGTAATCAAAATTTTCAAACTTAACAATTATATAAATACTACATATCAAAATCTGTGTATTGCAATAAAAGAAGCTAGATAAAGGGAAATTTATATTTTTTAATGCTCATATTGGAAAAGAGGACAGAAAAGTAATTTGACCAGCACAAAACCACAACAAAACAAATAAATCCAGAGTAGAACAAAGGCTATGATAAATGCAGCAATTGGTGAAATGAAAACTAGACAGGTAACAGAGAACATTAACAAAGCAAAACACTGGTTACTTTTTAAAGACTACTAAAATTCATAAATCCTCTGGGAAATTCTGTCAAGAAAAATAAGACATACATAAATAATATTAACAATGAAAAGGTGGCTATGGCTACAGGTTCACCAGATAGTTTACCAACATTATTAAATCAAGAAAGAACAAAGGCCTAAATAGCTCTACAACCATTGAAGAAATAGAATGAGTATCTTTTTCTGAATTTCTCAAAAAAATATCAGGCCCATACTTTACAGGTAAGTTTTACCAAAGTTTCAAAAAGCACATCATTTCCAAACTCATGCAAACTCATCCAGAAAACAAAAAAAATTAAGGAAAATACCTCAGCTCATTTTATGGGGCCAACATAACCAGAGCTATATCAGCACAGTAGCAGGCAACCTCAGGTAATCTCAGTCATGAAGACTTATCTGAACAAAATGTTGCATCAGAATCCAGTCATAGAGAAAAAATATATATATCAAGAACAAGCTCAAGGTAGGAAAGATACTTTAACATTATTAGAATTATAAAAGCATTAACCACGTTAACAAATTAAAGAAGAAAACCATATGATCATACCCTACAGTTGCTGAAAAAGTAGTTAATAGCATTTACCAACTGTCCATCATTTGGAATAAAAACTTTCAGCAGACTCAGAACACAAATAATTCACTTAAGCTAACCAAGGGTATTTATTAAACATCTAAAGCAAACTTCAAAGTTAATGAAGTATCACTCTCTTTAAGATCATCGATAGGATAAGTTTCTATTTAACTCTGTACTAGAGTCCTGGCCATTACAGTAAGACAAAGAAAAAGAAGAAAGAAAACCATAATTTTTAAAATTATGACATGATTAGCTACATAGTAAACTCAAAAAAATCTTACAGGCATCATATTAGAATAAACCAGAAAATATACCAAGGTGGTTGAAGAGAAGATTAATCCTCAATATAGCGTTTCTATACACTAAACAGAATATATAATTTTTTTTAAATGCCATTTAAACTAATCTAAATTGATAGAGATCAGGCAAAAGGTTTCTTGGAAATGGAAACAAATGAGTGGGAAGGAATACAAATGGAAGGAAACTTTTGGAAGTGATAGATGTTTTCATTATCTTGATTATGAAGATGGTTTAAGGGGGTATACAGCTATCAAATTGTATTTAGTGGTGTATACAGTCATCATACTTATTAAAATGTACTTTATTGTTGTCAATTACACTGCAGTAAAATGTTGGTGAAGATGCAGAAAAACAAGAAACTTGTACACTGCTGTGGATGCAAAATGGTACAACAACTTTATAAGATAACTTGATTTCAACTTCTAAAATTAAATGTGTATATGCTCCCAAAGCCCAATAACTGCACTCCTAAGTATGTGCCCAAGGGCAGTACTTCTCAAGGAGGTCATTATAGAAATTCTGGATTGAAGAGTTCTTCATTGTGCATAGTGCAAGACTGTATAATACTTTGCATATTTTACTCTTTAGGCCCCTGTCTTCATATGTCAACAGTGTTCCCTTGCAACAAAGACAGTTGTAATTACCAAGTACTCTTTCTATTTCTCCACATTTCTCAGACCCCTTGCAATTAAGGTGGCGTAATGTGACTAGTTCTGGTCAATAAGCCACTGGGCGAAATGGCAATGTGTCACTTCTGCATCCAAATATATGAGATGGTAAGACTCTCCACTTACCTCTTCCCCTGCCAAAATAACAAAGGGAGGCCGCATGTCCCAAATGTGTGAGTACAAAAGAGCAGAGTTTTCATCAGGCTAAGTCCCTCTACAACTATGTGAAAAAAGAAATTTCCACCCCTCAACCCCACTGACCCACAGTGGACATACAACGTGAGCGAGAAATAACTGTTACAGTACATCACTGAAATTTGGGAGGGTTGTTAACATGGCATAACTTAAACCTATATTAGCTGATATGTTGACTGTTCAATTATTTTACCATCATAACATTCCTACATATTAGCAAATGCCTCTTGGGCACATTAACTCTATTTGCAAACTACTGCCCTAGAAGAAGTATTTGCATACCAGGAGGCCAATCAACATAAGTCTATGTAAGTGGCATTGCTTTTAACAACCAAAAACTGGAAGCAACTCAAATATCAACAGGAAATTTACTTAGAAAATTATGAAAATTGTGGAATGTTTACAGAGTAGAACATTATAGAGAAAACCATATAAACATCATGGAATCTTATTATGATACATTATATTGAGTGAAAAAATTCAACTGCAGAAGACCACAACTGCAAGAAAATGATGACTACACATTCTAGGACTGTGAATATCTCTAGGATTAGGAGAGGCAACAGGACAGATGTAAAGAGAACACAGGTAGAAGAAACGTTAATATTGATATTGCTACAGTTCCTAAACTGAGTAGTAAATTAATAACTACTCCATTAATTGTGCTTCATAATTTAGCAAATATTAAGTATTAATTAAAATGCATTATCTAAAAATCTAAGGGCAAATTCAATATTACAAAAACAAAACAAATTTTTGGATAATTAAATAGTAAAAGAGTTTAACTTAACAACAGCAAAACTATTTATTATTTGAAAATACAAACTAGCCAGGTACGGTGGCTCAAGTCTATAATCCCAGCACTTTGGGAGGCCACGGTGAGAGGACTGCCTGAGCCCACAGATTCGAGACCAGCCTGGACAACTTGGCGAGACCTCATCTCTGCAAAACTGAAGAAAAATTAGCTGGGTGTGGTGGTGCATGCCTGTAGTTCCAGCTACTTGGAAGGCTGAGGTGGAAGGATCACCTGAGCCCAGAAGGTTGAGGCTGCAGAGGCCGTGAGCGTGCCACTGCACTCTAGCCTGGGCGACAGAGTAAGACTCGCACTTAAAAAAAAAAAAAAAAAAAAAAAGAAAAAGAAATGTAAATTAATGACCATGCTCCAGCAGTATATCAATTTGATGCCACAGCAGTTAAAGCTAGGTTATGATCAATTTATCTCACACCTTATTTCTAGCTCATTTATATATAAAATAAAAAGAAAAAAAATCAAATCCCTTCCCCATTTACTGTTTTTCCTGTTACAATAGGACAGAATGAAAAGAAAAAAAAAAGAAATGGCAAACATTAATGAAAGCTGAGACTGCAAAAAGTAAATTATTTTTCCCTAGCTCGATCAACAGGTTTTAAAGACTCAATTTTTCAATGTATTCAATTATTTTTAAAGGCATAGCGTAAAACAGGTTTTATAAGGTTTGCTTGTGAAAAGAGGAAGCTATTAACTTTCAATTCACTCAATGGTAGAAGTCCACCCAATAATAGGTCTGGGAAACAGGATGACAAGTCTCCATTTCTGAATACAAATGCTAATTATAACTGGATCTGCTGACCTTATCTCCTGCCTTCCTGCCTCTGCCTCTCTGAGCATAATAATCTTTCTGACCACCTTCTTCACATATCAAAAGATTTTTTTTCGTCTTCATATTCTACCATAATTGCTGCCTCCTTTATTACAAAACCACCTCTTCCCTCCACAAAATGTAGTTTCTCCTTCCACTAATTTCCCACAGTACTTTTCTGCACCTCTCTTACAACAGATATTGTTGTATCTACCCTTTATCTCTTGAAACAAAATTATAATCTATTCAAAGGCAGGGATGGTGACTTACCCATCTTAGTATTTCTGGGGTATCAAGCACAGTGCCTTCCCCACAGAGTATACTGAATAAATATGTTATAAATACAAATATAAATATCCCTATGCAAACACCAGCATCTTAGAGAAGAGATGGACTGCTGACCTAACAAAGCATCAAACATTAAATATGCATTTTAATGATGATCTATGGTGGCAATATTGATCAATTTTTCAGCAATCCATGAGTCGGCCATTAACTCATAAATGCTTAGACAAAAGTTAAGGAGCAACGGTTTCAAAATGGATGACTAAAACAGACTGAAATGCACCTTGGACCACATAACCAAAATCTACTGTTGAAGATGATGAAATATTAGCCTTCTTAGAACTAGAATATATAAATAGTAAGAGGGGGAAAAACTGATAATAGGCTATTTATTCATAAAGACGATGAAGAACGTGCTTGCAACGCCACAGGTGAACAACAAAACCACTTTTTAGGACACACAGCTGGTCTTACTTCCTTTATTTATAATCCCTGGAACAGATCAGACATTTGTCAAATTTAAAAAAAATTTACTTTAATAAAAGTTGGTTGCTTATTTTTTCTCTTTTTAGATTCTCCATCTCCTGTCTCCTTTCCAATGCTCACTCAGAAGGAGAAAAAAGTGATAGAGAAAAAATTTGTTTCATATGCATCCAATGTCCATTTTCTCATCCAAATCTTCCTTCTTTTTAATTAACATATTGTGTCATTTAAAAATCAAGAAATACCAGCATATAATTATAGCGATGCTACCCCCTCCAACGCTTGGGTGTATATAAATAAATCTGACAAAGAAAAGAATGTAACATTTTCCCAAGCAATCTGGTTCCCTCTATTTTACAAATGATAGGAAAAAAATAGTTAACATGCCCAAAGAACATCAGTCAGTAATGTCAGAAATATCTGTCAGTTGAAAAATACCATGTTTTCTCTGAAATGAGAAACATTTAATAGGATTCAAATATATGACTTGTTATGGTAATAAACTAAAAATGCTAATCCCACTGGTTACTAAACACAAAGAGGTAAAGAAAAGGGTGATCAAAGACTTAATCACTAGAGAGTTCCTTGGTAAACATGCGTGAATGTTCCCAAGGTCACAAACGTAAGGACTGGTACACTCTACATGTAAGCTTATGATATCAGAAGTTGTTCACTCATAAATGAGTTTATCATCTACACTCTAAAAGATAACAGTGACACTCTATCTGATCCATTTTCAATCCAGTAGGTAAAAATGCATGTACTACTGAAGTGACAACCACCAGGACATCATGTGAGCCAATGGCAGTTATTTTTCACAACTCCACCAACCAATACTCCCCACAGAGAGTGAGCACAAAAGGAAACGAATAAAATCTCAAACGAGTAAAAAATCATCTACCTCTTATATCAGAAATGGCTCAAAGTAAGGTTCTTACTGATGCTGGGAAACCTGTTAGTACTTTGCTTGTTTTAAACTTACTTTTCCACCAATTAGTGGCAGAACATGCATCTTTCCAGTCAAGCTGTCTTTCACAGATGATACTATCAGGCAGGTCCCACACAGGATGACTTGGCGTCTTGTCCATCGGTTCACTGGCAACTGCATTTTGCCTTTACGGACATTGTACATTCCTGAGAGCTGAATCCGTTCAGAGCTACTGGTGCTGTGAGGTTTTCCTAAAACAAACACAAGCAAACATGTTCTTTAAAAATGAGCTTTTTCCCTAACTCATCTGAATATTAGATATATTAATTAGAAAACCAGAAAATAATTACAGAAAAACTAAGTTACAATTGAGAGAATATGACAGCTGCAGTAAGAAAATTATGGTAAAAACTACCACATCTACTCTATGCATACATTTTCATATTAGGTAAAGGAAAGTCTTTTCCTTAAAACCTTAGAGAATGACCTTTTTAACCCATTTTAACTCAAGTTTTATTTTCTTGTGTCTTTCACAATTTAAGTTTACATTTGAAAAAAGATGACTTCAAGATTTTTAATGGATGGTTACAGTTAATTTAAATATTCTAATAATTTAAGAAGAAAACATTACAGACTGAGTTAGGAAAATAACAGCCAACATCTTGTGTTTAATATAACTAATCAGTTTAATAAAATTAACTGCTGATATTTTCCCTTCTACATATATTCAGTGATATTTACTATTAAAAAGACACAAAAAAAGATTTTTCTAAAAGGAAAATACTGTTTTTCCTTTTAGAAATAATATCCCACTTATCATATTTGAATATTCATAACTACAAGTGTTCAAAGAGAAACCTAACAACAATCCATGAAGGATGGGTACTCCGTTGCTTGTAATTCATAGAGAGGAGCACAGAAGCAAAGAGACAAACCTTGAGACTCAGAGTGAGAGCGAACTGAGAAAGATCTGATGAGTCCTCATTTCCCAAGTGCAAATAAACTTGGCAGAATTGCATTCAAGTCCTATCAACTTAATGGGAGAACTACTGTGATTAACATGACACAGTGACAGAGTTGCATAGGAAAGAAGAAAAGTATTTCTCCAGTTCTAGATACTGGATATATAATGTCAAAGAGTACTGAGACCCACGTCAGAAATAAGTTAGTAAGAGATACATAATAACAACATAATAATGGGTGACCAGAAGTGATACATTTACTTGGAAGTCTGACTAGCTGCGAAGGGCTAGCATAAGAAATAGGTTCAAGAGAAATTATATTATTACAAATATTAAAAATCAACATAAGTACCAAGTAGTTTTGATAAATTCCTAATAACTACTAGATAGGGAACAGGAAAAGCAACAGAACTATAGATAGATCTCAATAAGCTCCAAAGAGTATCTGAACCCTCCTCCTAGTACATACTTTAGGTAGGAATGTTAGGAAATAACCAGCAGATTTAAATTTCACTTCCTCTTTCTCCATGTTCATCAAAATATTTTATAAAATAAATACTTTACATAATTTTTCTGGGGCTGGGCCAGAATGAAATATAACAATGATTCAGCTATTTGAACCAGGAATTCAGCAAACTACACCATTAAAGCCGTCAGTGGAAAGGTACAGTGTTGTCTACCACAGGTTAATTTTCCCACAAATGAGTAAGAAGCCCAGGAGACTACTCAAAACAGACTTGACTTGCGGCTGCCAGTGATGGATCAGACAAGGTCATTCACATGTCTCTTTCTGCACAAGTTCATTTACAGCTCAAGAGGAGGATGCCTAATGCCTAGGTTTCCTGCAGAGAGAAGTACGAGAGAAATAGGAGAGAAGACAAGACTCAGGAGAAAAATGAAAGGTAACTGAAAGACTAAAAACAATGTACAACAGACAACTGGGTTTCCAAAATGCAATTTTCTTGACTGTAATAAACTAACATTCTCTATCAAGGAATCTGATCTGATAGAAGCACGCACACACATACACACTCACAAACATAAATGCCAAAAAGCAGGCATTTTATTCAGCCACATCAGTGAGTGACTTCAAGGGCACTTATTAACCTGTCACATCTATGCAGATCTGTGAAAAACTAGACACCAGAGAAAAAGGGAACAGGGGTACATAAGGGACAGTCCTTCAATTCTCCAACTCCATATATGTCCTAGAAAAAGCCCCAGAGCAAGTCACCAGATAAACTGGACTATCTATCTGATAGATCTTTAAAAGTATGAATACATGACAGAAGCTGGCTTTTTATTCCCTAGTGAGAAAAATTCCCAAGAGTTCTGAGAAGACTTGGAGCAAAATTTTATGATCGGTCTGTCCTTGGAAAGCCCTAAACATCCCAGGCTGAATCCAAACCCTCTGGTCTTTTTCTGTGTGAGTTTCAATATCCCTGATATGTGTCCCCTCCCTGGGTGTTTTCAGATCAGACACACCCTCAGAACTTGGCTGTGTTCCAACTGGGCTCGGGAATATGAAGATGAATGAGGTGACGTACACCTGGTGTACCCTCCCTTGTATCAGACCTCCTTATTCTATGACATATGGAATTATTTTTGCTCTCCTTCCCAATTCTCAAAATTCTCAGTTCAGAGAAATTTCACCTGCCCTATGTGCTAATAAACACTGACAGCACCAGTAACCAATGTCTGCCTGTTTAAAGCTAGGTCAGTGGTTATAACGTTTACTTTAGAAATTACTCTAATTCCCTACAGGTTTAAAGCACTTTTTTACATAATCTAGGAGGAAAAATAGACAGCAAAAGCAAACATTTCAAGTGGAGAAAGAAACATGACCACAACAGAGAATGATTTAAAAACATACTCACATACTTTCTCTTTTACTTACTTGGCACATAGTAGACAAAGTGATCTATACTAGTCGATTTACAAAACAGACACTGGCCCACAAGGTGGTTAAATTCACTTGTACAAAATTATAGTATAATGCTAAGGGATCACACCAAGGTTTCTGGGTCTTAATTACTTACTCAAGACTCCTCTCCCGCACCAAACTGACAATTTTCACTTATTTCACATAGTACAACTTTTGTATAAAGAGAAGAAAAAAAGTATGAAATATTCACAATTAGCCTCTATGTTAGATGCTGGGAATATCAAGAAAATGTTCTCTGCACCCAATTGCTTAAAGCAGAATTTCTAACACTGTGGTTCAATAACCATATTTATCAGAATCACTTGGATTTCTGCCCACTACAACAGCTTTACGGATTTGCAACCTTGGTAGGCAAGGCCTAAGTCCTACATTTCAGTAACCGCCATCTTATGTGCATGTTTTGTGGTCATAAATCTTAAACACACACACACAAAAACAAATTATTCCCTGAAGTCAGCTTATTTCCTAACAAATGTATTCCTCACATTCATAAATTCAGAATTTCATTTCTGCCTTACCACAAGTCAGCCACTTTAATGTTTTTGGGTCTTGGAAGTCTATCTGGAAAATGTGAAAAATAGCTTTCACCAAAGCTTTGGTGGTCCTGTGATATGCATGCCTCAAAAAATAAACATGAAAAAGAACTGTTTTAAAAACAAGCTCTTTCTTACTAGTGGTTGCTTTAGGGTTTATCACATACATTTTAAACTCAAGTCTACCTTCAAGTAATATTATACCACTTCATAAATAATATAAGAAAATTATAACAATATACTTCTATTTCCACTACCAATATAAACTTGTACCACTTCAGGAACAATATGAACCTTACTGGGAATATAACCTGAAGAACTCAAATCACTGTATAAAAAAGCTACCTGCACACGTATGTTTATCGCAGCATTGTTCACAATAGCAAGAACCTGAAGCAACCATGCTGCCCACCAAAAGAGGACTGGATTAAAAAAATGTGGTACATATACACGATGGAATACTACGCAGCCATAAAAGCAGAACAAAATCATGAATTTCGCAGCAACCTGGATGGAACTAGAGTCTATAATACTGAGTGACCTCTCACAGAAACAAAGATCCGAGTATCACATGTTCTCACTCATATAATGGACCTTGAACATCCAATGTAATACTATAAGAAAATGACTGACAGTAGTGGGAAACTATGGGGAGGGGAGATGGGATTAACAGTAGTAAATATCTGTCTGGGGATGGGGAAACACCTCTTATCAACAGGGTGCCTGAATGAAATGTACTTGTATACCTAACCCTTAACTGTACCCCACAACATCATAATAAAAAATATTGATTAAAAAAAAACCCTTATAATACTATACTTCCATTTTCTCCTTCTCAGTCTTTGTGCTACTGTTCCCATTTAGTCTTCTTTTACGTTACTGAAAGGGGTATGCAAGAGTTTGTTTATACTAGCTCAAAAGTTGTTGGTGAGATTTTTAGTAATAATCAAAATTCATCACTTCCTAAGTATTTTATTATTGTCTGTGCACTTACATCTACTGTAGATGAATGCTGAAAATACCAAATAACGGTATATTTCTGTATATCTCTTCCCAGTTCTGTAATTCATATTGGTAGCCTGAAAACAACCAACGTGGTTGTATTTACACTGAAAATTGGCAAATGTTATAATCATGGCAAAGAGGAAGTTTGTTAATTACTTTCTGGTTTGTTTTAGTCCCACCCCATACACTGCTATTATTTTTACTAAGGCAGTAAAATGACCTTACAGGAGAATTTTTAAACCTTTTAAAAAAAATTTATTATTTTCAGTGTTCTTCATTTGTTTATGTAGATCCAGATTTCTATCTGGTATCATTTTCCTTCTGCCTCAAAGACTGTAACATTTCTTATGGCACAGGTCTGCTGGTGATGCTTTTCAGTTTTTGAATATCTGAGGAAATGCTTTTTTTCCTTGTTTTTAAAAGGGATTTTCCTTGTGTATAGAATTCTAGGTTCACAGTTTTTTCTTTCAGAATGCAAAAGATGATCTTCCACAGTCTTCTAATGTGCACTGTTTCTGCTGCAAAGTCTGTTGTCATTCTTCACTCCTTTGTATATAGCATGCTAACAACTCCTTCAGTGATTTTTAAAGATTTTTCTCTTTATCACTACTTTCCAACAATTTGTTTCTTAGCATACTTCATGTTTCTTGTCCTTGAGGTTTGTGGAATTTTTTGAATTTACTGTCAAATTTGAAATTGCTTCAGTCATTACTTCTTCAAATACTTTTTCTGACCTCATAAGGCCTGCACAGGAACTCTAATTACACACATATTAAGCCACTAAAATAACATTAGTGAATTGACATAATTCCACAATTCATTAATGTTATTTTTTCTACGTTTCATTATTAGTAGCCAATTAGTACATCTTCAAGTTCATTAATATTTTCCTTTGCAGTGCTTAATCTGTTAACCCCATTCAGTGTACTTTTTATCTCTACAAATTCAGTTTGTATGTGTGTACACACACTCACACACACTTACTTACATATGCATTTACATGCACATATTTGCATCTTCCAAGTTTTTCCTTAGTATACTTTCTTTTATCTTTGTGAATATATGGAAAATAACTATAATAACTGCTTAAATGTTCTTGTCAACAAATTCTATCATTTATATCTTTGCTCTATCAGTTTAGTTCCATTGAGTTTTCTCATTATTTCCTACATACTTGGTCATTCTTGTCTGGATGAAAGCCACTATCAACTTAACCTTGGTGAAATTATAGAAATTATATTTCTATAAAAACTGCAGAGCTTTGTTTTAGGACAGAGTTAAGTTGTTTGGAAGTAGTTAGTTCTTATACACCTTGCTTCTATGATTTGTTGTACAGGACCAGAATGGCCTTAAGTCCAGAGCTAACAATAATAGTAGCAAGCAATACCCTGTTGAGTACCTGATACCACGTAAGTTACAAGGTTTTCCACTCTGGCTGGTAGAAACATGAACTATTTCTGGCCTTGTATGAACTTCAAGGTTTGCTCCTTCTGCTCCTTTTCTGTGTTTTCCCTAGTCTTAGTTTCCTCACACATGCATAGATCAGTACTCAGCTTTTCAAAGCTCAGTGGTGACACTTTGCATATTTCCAGAACTCTAATTCTCTGAGCTGCTCTTTCCTCTCCCAGACTCTGGTCTATAAACCCGAGCTACTTAGCCTCACCAGACTCCCAAGCTCTGTCTCCAGATCTTAGGTGACTACTAGTCTCTATATGGGTTCCTTCTCCCTGAACTGAAAACTAGAACCCTCTCCCATCAGTAAATCAATATATTTGTAACTTGTTTCCCGTTTCAAGGAGAGGATTTGCTGTAGGTGTTTGTGCCCTGTGCTAACTGATGTCCAGTGTCTGAAAGCTATTGTTTCATATATTTCTCCAGTTTTTTAGTTGTTTTGAGTAAAAGAATAAATGCAGTCCCTATGAATGCATCTTGGTTGAAACAAAGTATCATATAAATAACTTTGATACTTGTTATTTATTTTTATAAGTGCATGAGTAACATAATTAAACATTTTTTGTCAAAATGCTGAATATCAGCTGGGCTCGGTGGCTCAGCCTGTAATATCGTGCCTTTGGGAGGCTGAGGTGAGTGGATTGCCTGAGCCCGCGGGTTCGAGACCCGCCTGGGCAGCGAGACCTCATCTCTACAATAAAAATCAAAAAAATCAGCCGTGCATGGTAGCACATGCCTGTAATTCTGGCTACTCGGAAGGCCACTGCACTCCAGTCTAGGCAACCGAGTGAAACTCCAGCACAAAAAAAAAAAAAAAAAAATGCTGAATATCAGTATATTACTATAATAAGAAATTCAGAGAAGCCCTTGGGACAAGTAGACTGAAACAGCTATTTGCCTTTGTACAAAAATGACTCAAGTTCAGAATTATATATATCACTCACACACAAATGTGCATACATATACATATATGTATATATATCATTACCCTCAAATAATTTGTTTTACGTAGAAACACTTTTAGCACCTGTAAAGTTCCATTTATTCAATGAGACACTAACTAGTCATGTTGCTAATTTTACCAATTAAAATACTTAAATGAACACTTAAAAGGACTCAAGATTTCCTCATAGCTTTGACTAAGTAAAAATGATAAACTTTCAAGGCACACTGAAAAACATTGTTGTTAAATACAGCACAGGAGATGTCCTTAGTATAATAATCAATTTTATACAACAGCACCCTAATGGGAAAAATAAAGATATATAAACAGGGAAGTTCACATAATAAGTACAAGCAGATAAAAAAAACATAATCTCCAAAGTGTCATTGATAATAAAAATTAAAACAAATTACCATTCAACATCTAATTTACAAAGATTTAAAAAGACTGATACCTAATATCTACTGCTGTATAAAGTTTTAGGGAAACAAACTTTTCATATACTGCTGATATGAGTGTACATTATTTCAACCTTTCTGAAGGTCAATTAGGAAATAAGTATCAAATGCCTTAATTTTTTACAATCTCTCATTTTTTGAGATAGGGTCTCACTCTGTCAACCAGGCTGAACTGCAGTGGCCCAATCACTGCAGCGGCCCAATCACTGCTGCCTCGAACTCCTGGGCTTAAGTGACCCTCATGCCTCAGCCTTCAAAGTAGTTGGGACTAGATGCATGTGCCACCATGACTAGCTAATTTTTCCTTTTCTTTCTTTCTTCTCTTTTTTTTTGTAAAAATGAGGTCTCTTATTGTTGCCCAGACTGGCCTCTAACTTCAGGCTTAAGTGATCCTCCCACCTCAGCCTCCCAAAATGCTGGGATTACAGGTATGAGCCACTGCACCTGGCTTATACTCTTTTTGCAACTTCCAAAAATGTAATCTAAGAAAAAATTTAACAAGTTTATAAAGATGTATACATAAGCATAACCAAGGTAGTGTTATTTATAGTGATGAAACATTAAAATCCCTCCTAAATATCTCACAAAAGGGAATTTATCAAAGCAGGATGCATCCACAATGGAATACTGACAAATTACTTGAAATAATACTAGACATGCAACTACTGACCTGAAAAGATGGTTATAATACACTGCTAACAGGAAATGTATATTTTAGACCAGAGGTTCCCAACTTTTTTGGCATCAGGGACCAGTTTCATAGAAGACAATTTTTCCATGGATGGGGAGATCGTTTCTATTTTTATTACATTGTGACATATAATGAAATAATTATACAACTCATCATAATGCAGACCAGTGGGAGTTCTTAGCTTGTTTTCCTGCAACTAGATGGTCCCATCTGGGGTTGATGAGAGACAGTGACACCTGAAGTGTGTTGCTTATGGCCAGTCTACTCCATAATCTTATTTTGGTTGCTGGCACAGCAGAAAACCCTGCTTCACAAAGATAGGATGTTGGAAATGGAATCAGGCTTTTCAGTGCTTTTGTGGTAATCTCAGGATATTCCTTCTTGTCTTTAATCCAGAATGTATGGAGATTTGTAGCTGATTCAAACATAATTTCAAGGCCACCGTCATTTGCAACTCAAGCAGATGATCCTCTGGTAGTGCAAAGTCAATTCACCTTGCTTATTCACAAATGGGTCGCGGATCCATTCCTTTCAGTTTGGGGGTCTTTCTGGTTGGGAAGTAATGCTCAAACTCTTTTGAAAGCTGAGATAGGTGATCATGCACCAGCTGAAAGGAAGAAGGGCCTAGTTCAGTCTCTTTCAAAATCTCTGCTAATGTTTGAAACATGTCAAAAATCCCAACATTCACTTGTTGCCCCCATAATTCCAGTTTGGCTTTGAATGTAGCCACTTTATTTGCTGACTTGAACACAGTTGTTGCTCTTCCCTAAAGTGATAGATTGAGTTCATTGAGCAGGATGAATATGTCACTCAAGTAAACAAGTATTGCAACCCATTCTGTGTCACTAATATGTGGTAACAGTTTGTCTGAAAGAAATCCCTGGAACAGCTCTCATAACTCAAAAACTGTGGCCAGTGATCTACCTTTAGAGATCTACCATTTCACTTCTGTGTATAAGAGAAGACATATGTGTTCTGTGTCCAACTCACCGAGCTGTGCGAACAGACGTGACTTAAGGACATGAACCTTAATGTGGCTGATAATTTTAATCGCCTCCTGTGAAACATTGTTATGTTCAGGTGACATTTTCTGCTATCCAGCACTTCTCCATGGATGACACAATGTGTAGCCACCTCTCTGACCTCAGTAGTGAAACCAGAACGCCATCCAGTCATGGCAGCTGCACTGTCTGTGCATATACCATCAGAAAATGACCAATTCAGTTTTCCTGATATGTAATCATTCACAGACTTGAATAGTTCTGCAGCTATGGTATTGGTTAGCAACAAAAGGGCACATAACATATCTTTATTCCCATCTTCCTGAAAATATATTGCATAAAAACAAGAACTGTTGCTTTGTTGTTAACATCGGTAGACTTGTCAGCCTGGATTGTGTACCATGACTCATTAATCCTCTCTAACAACTGTACCTCAAAATTCTCTGCTAGTTCACTGATTTGTCTAGTTATGGTGCTAGCCGAAAGAGAAACACATGCCACCTTTTAAACTACAGCCTCTCCTAAAAGTTCACAACAGATGTCCTTAGCAAAAGGCAGGATCAACTCTTCTCCAATTGTAAAGGATTTCTTAGCTTTAGCAGTGCTTTAGCAATTTAGCCACTAAGAATGATATTCTCAGTGCAGACACATTTGATGAAATGATGGCCTTCAATAATTGCTTCTTTTCTTCACGTTCACATTTTTTCTTTTGAAAGCTCCAAAGTCTTGTCTTTTAATGTAGGGTGCTCGAGCTCAATATGGCAAAGCAATTTTGAAGGTTTCATGGCTTCACTGGATAGCCGGTTGCTAGATAGGTATTATACAAAGCAAGCTTGGAGAATACGAATCACCTGTTGCAGCGAACCTGTAATTTAAGTAGGACTCTTGATATTTTCTTTTAAATGCAGCTTCCTTCTTGTTGGCAGTCTTAGAGTCTTTGCTGTCTGATCATTGGGTCTCTCCCGATTTTCAAAGAAGCTCTCTGGTGATGTTTATTTTTTACTCATTTTGTCTAGGGTTAGCTTGTGAGCTTAGCAAAATTGTGACAGAGAAAAGTACACGGTGTGGCAAAGAGGCACGAATGAAAGTGGTAAATAAAATAATGGGCAGGCCAGCACTTAAAATAAGTGCTGGATTCTGACTTAAAGTCTGCCACCAGGTGCAGCTATACAATTGAAGTACATCAACTCACCTGCCATTCACTGACAAGGTTTTGATAGGAGTCTACAAGCAGGTGATTTATTATGCTCTCTGGGCAGCCAAATCTCACTGCTAATGTTAATCTGTACTTGTGGCCCCTCCCCAGCACTAGCATCACCACCTCATATCATGAAACATGAGACTGTCATAAGGAGCACGCAACCAAGATCTCTCACATGTGCAGTTCACAACTGGGCTCGCACTCTTGTGAGAATCTAATGCCACTGCTGATGTGACAGAAGACAGAGCACAGGCAGTAATGCGAGTGATGGAGAGTGGCCATAAATACAGATAAAGCTTCTCTCAGTCATGGACCAGTACCAATCTGTGGCCTGGGGGTTGGGGATCCCTGCTTTATACTACAGATATGGAATAATTCCAGCATTATAAATATATATCATTTATATGTGTATACTCATTCAAATATCAGGAAATGAATAACACAAATTTATAGTTTAAAAATATGTCCACATTATTTTAAATTCTTTCCTTCAAAAGGTAGATCCTCAATCTATTCCCTTTGTGTATGGACTGCATTTAGCGGCTTGCTTCTAACAAATGAAATCTGGTAGAAGTGACAGTAGCTTGTGACTTCTGAAACTAGGTCACAAAGGGCATATAGCTTCTTCCTTGCTCTCTCCTTGTCTCTAGGATCACTACCTCTGGGAAGCCAGCTGCCACACCACAAGGCTACTCATACAACCATATGAAAAGGCCAACAAGGTGAGGAACTGAAACTTCCTGCCAACAGTCAGCAAGGAACTAAAGCCTCTCAGCAACAGCAGACCATGTTGGAAACAGATCCTCCAGTCACCATTTAGCCCAGAAAACTCCAGTCTCCAGGATCCTGATTGCAATCTTTAAGACAGACCCTGAGCCAGAACTATCCAGCTAAGCCACTCCTGAATTCCTGACTCAGAGATAAATGTTTTGTGTATTAAACCACTAAGCTAAGGCACTTCTGAATTCCTAACTGACAGATGAATGTTGGCTATTTTAAACTAATACACTTTACAGTAATAACTCCTACAAGTTCATTATGGTAGTTTCACGTAGTTCTACTTAGTAAACATAGTGAAAATTTAATAACCTATATTTCCCTAAAGAAATCTACAAAATTATTTATAGGATTTTGTATAAAGTAGTGAGGGTCTACTATAACCAGAAATAGTCAAAAACAAGGGTAAGAATGCCATATTACACAATCACAACAATTTCTAAAATGTTAGAAACTAGCCAAGTGCAGTGGCTCACATCTGTAATCCTGACACTTTGGAAAGTCAAGGCGAGATGATCGCTTGAGCCCAGGAGTTCGAGACCAGCTTGGGCAATATAACAAAACTTCGTACCTACAAAAAATAAAATAATTAGCCAGGCATGGTGGTGCGTGCTTGTAGTCCCAACTACTCAGGAGGCTGAGGCAGAAGGACTGCCTGAGCCCAGGAGGTCAAGGCTGCAGCGAGCTGTGATTGTGCCACTGCACTTCAGCCTAGGCAACCGAGTAAGAGTCCAACTCCAAAATAAATAAAATAATTAATTAAATTAAAAATAAAACGTTAGAGAGTGAAACTTCTCCTTATAATACAGTACCAAAAACTAAGAAAAGTTTGATCACTACATAAAGTTACAGGAAGAACTTACAATGTTCCTGGAGCTGAAGATGGTCAGGAATGAGTGAAAACACTCAACTCTCACCTCACTCTCCTTACCTTTCAAGCTTAGACTAATAAAACTCTAAAGCATGCTTCTTATTGTATATAAATCCTTAAATCTTTGACTACCACAAGTGATAGAAAGAATGAATTAAATTACTTGCTTGGGTCATTTCTAGAGCTAGCAAGACTAAAATGACTCCACATAAGAGGTCTAGAGAACTGAACATCAAGCTGCATCTGGGAATTTTTGTTAGACCTGAAAGGCTAAAGCAGCTCAGCAAGGAGTGTTGGCAGGAGCTTTGAAATAGATTTAAGACTAACTGCTTTTTAGCTAATGGAAATGACAACCAGCTGCTAAATAGATTTGGGAGGGTTAATTTATGCATCAGATCAAAATATATAAAGTCAACTGTCCAGTAAATCTTGCTTCTTACTGTCAGCTACTCAATTTGATTAGGTTTATTTATATTCTCTCAAATTACCTTAGATCCTTATCCCGGAAAAATGTCATAATCTAAACTTTTCCTCTGATTTCTAAATTCTTTAGTACCTCACAGCTTATAATCTTTATAATACTGAAAGTACTACATGAAAAATGTGAACTAGCTACCCCCCTTTATACGTCTAAAGATCCTGTAAGCTAATGTAATTAAAAAGGGGGAAAAAAATCCTCCAAAGAAAACTCTCACATAAACTACAGTAAAATTTGCCATCAACTTTTAAAATATGCAAAATCAAAATTATAAAGATTACTGATTGTACATTTGTGTAATATATAGCAAAAGATCATAAATTAAAATCCTGAAAGGAAATGCTGAATGAAGACAACTTAGAACAGAAGGCCTCAAACTTCTGAATGCACCAAAATCACCTGGAAGGTTTGCTAAAATATTGCAGGGCTCAACCACCTAGAGTTTATGATTCAATAATTCTGGGCTTGAGATTCTATACATGCTGCAGGTCTGGGAAACACAATTTGAGGCCCACCAAGTTTGAGTATTAGGTTAGCACCAGTACCTGGTTGATTAACTTAGATCAAAGAAGCAAGTGAGACAAGTTGGGAAGCAGATGAGTGAGGCAAATACAGAGCTGAACAGACCAGAGAGCAAGTGCAGCTTGTTCCACTCCTCCCTCCCTTCCTCTCCTTTCCTCACAAGGAACTAGATTTAGTCCTCAGGCATCTTTAAAGTTCTCCTCATTATATGACTCCATCAACAGATCAAAATTACTCTTTAGTTGTTTTGAATACCTAATGTTCATGTTTATGCTTGAGATGTATGTTTAGAGATGAAAAGGTACCTTCTTCAAATGTAAGTTTCACCACAGTTTTTCATCATACAATACCATAACCCTTCCACCTTTTATGAGCTTCTTCAGCTCAGTTACAGGTGCAATATATGGTAGTTGGGGCAGCTTTTCACTATTAACTTCATATCTGGCAAAGAAAATGTACTCAAAATTTTTCAAATCAAACTTCACTTGTCAGTTCAATGTCTTCACTGTCTGCTTCTTCCCTGAAATGGTAGCCTCACGTTTCCTGTGTCTAACTTTACACAATACCTTAAAGACTTTCCAGCATTCTCTCAAGTTTTCTTTATTTGATTAGCAATATTGTCAGTGACTGGAACAATCACTGAAACTATTTCACTAACTTTATTGTCTGTAATTCCCATTACAATGTCTGGTAGACTCGTTCAGGTCCATAGGTATGTTAAGTTTCTGTTACCCACAACTATTTTCTGGCTAAAAACCATCATTTTGGTAGACTTCAAGATTTTCATCACCTGCCTTCCCAGGGGGCTTTACTTTTGTGATACTTTTCCACAAAGAATGTCACAAAGTACTAGAGTTAAAGTGTAGAATACTTTGAATAAGAAACAACTGAACTTAAGCTGAACAATGAAGCTGGAGAACAGGTCCCAGGGTAGGTGCTATTCAAATTTGGGCCTCAGAAAAATTACCAATTGGGAGGCTTTAGAGACCCCAGGAATGACTAAATCTTAAAGCTAAGAATCCCTAAGGCCCAGTATACCCCTATTTGCTCTCAACTACTCTAAATGAATAAACATCATACTCCACTACCTCTGCTAGATAAAAACCGTGGCTGTGTCAGAGGTGATGCACACTGCTGTGGGTGTGGAAATGTGGCTGATGAAGCCAGACAGCTTCTCAGCTCCAGCTGAGTCAAGTTTTCACGGTATCACGCTTTTATTAGGAGTTTGTGGTGTTCCAATCACACACACACACACACCCTAAGAAAACACCAAAATAAAAATTCTAAAGCCAGTTATTATCATAAATACAGCCCCATCATCACAAGTTTGAAAGCAAGCAAAATAAATAGATAACCATAATCCCATGATCTTCATAATGTTATACATTTTGGTGAATTTGTAATTTTATAAATTTGCATATCTTCTAAAATACTTGTAATCATAACATACAATGTTATATCCTGCTTTATCCCCTTCAAATTGTATTTCACACACTACTCCAAGTTGTCAGTCTATATCTTAAAGACTAGGAAAATACTCCATAAGTTATCGTTTGCTTACCAAATTCCTTATTGTTTATGATTATTTATGATTTTTTCATTGTATGAATTGCTAGGTCAAAGACCATGGAATTTTTTTTATGACTTCAGATCCCTCTTTAATGTTATCAGTTCTTTCTAGCTAGCAGCTCTAAATCAGCTATAAAATCAAAATATGCAAAAATAAGTATGTTTCCATTGCCAAATAGTTTTCCCACAGAAATGAGCAACCTTTTCATATATCCTATGAAAGAAAAAAAGAAAAGCATACCAAACCACATGACTAAAATGAATCCACACCCACTACCATAGTGGAAATAAGTTTCACATTATTGACACCAGTAGTTGTGTTTGGTTAGGACATGTGAAATCACTACTCTTTAAAGAATGATTAAAAGAAAATAGCCTAAAAATGAAAAAGGAAATGAAAACTTGTAATTTTTCTGGGGAAGACTTTTGAATTTGTAATTAAACAGATAGTATTCTAATTTATCTAGCATTCTACATTGTTTTCCATTCTGCCCCCCAAACCTCCCAAAAAACAGTTTTTAACCAAATGGGAAAAAGGAAGAGAGATAACATAAGAGTGTATATGAAGATCAGCAAAATACTGATAGATTTTTATGAAAGCATTTCCAAACTACAATGAAAATAAAAGATAAAATTGACTATTATGGATTTTGCTGTGCTTGCTATCATAAAAGCATATTCATTTTGTCATTCTGAAAACATACAATAACCACATTTCTTAGCATCTCTTGGAATTCAGCTGGGGCCATGCAACTGGTTCTGGCTAATAAAATGTGGACAGCAATACACACACCACTTCTAGATCTGCCTATAAAATGGCCCACACTATCTTCCACACAATCTTCACCCACTGGTCAAGTAGATAAAGACTGTATAGAAAATCCTGAGGCAGCTCTAGGGTATAAGTGAGCCACAAGATGGAAAAAGTCTAGATTCCTGAGTCAACTTGTACGTAGCTGCCTGACCAGAAACATCAGCAATGAACTTGATCACAAGAACAAAAGAAGCCTAAAGTATGTTAAACCGTAAGATTTGTACTGTTGGTTATTACAGTAGCTAAAATTTCCCTAACACAGTTATGCTCACATCAAAATTTTACCCTCACTGGAACTGAAATAAACTACTATAATTGCCCAAGAGCAAACTTCTAGAACTGGGAACATCAATATTCACAAATTGGGTGCCAAGCTTTCCATCGTTCTGACATACAAGCAAAAAAGGAGGGCTGGGAGCAATGACTTACACCTGTCATCTCAACACTTTGAGAGGCTGAGGCAGGAGGATTGCCTGAGCCCTGGAGTTCAAGACCAGCCTGAGATACATAGTGAGATCTCATTTCGACAAGAAAAAAAAATCAAAAAATTAGCCATGGTGGCACCTGCCTGTAGTCTCAGCTAACTGGGAGGCTGAGGTGGTAGAATCACCTGAACCCAGGCTATGAGATGATCATGCCACTGGAGTCCAACCTGGTTAACAGAGTGAGACTCTGACTTAAAAAAAAAAAAAAATGCTGGGCTGCCTGTCACCAGGGAGAGGAAGAAGGATGTGATTCTAGCACATTTCTTACAGACATCATAATGTATAGCCAATTCTCGGGTAAAAGAGTGAGCAGTAGCTTGAAGGGCAGGTAATAAATGGCCATCTTTCATTGAAAATTAGTCTTGGAATCTAAACTATTTATGCTTAGGGCTACTGTAACTAGTACAAACTGAGTGGTTTAAAACATTAACAATTTTTATCACAGTTCTGGAGTCCAGAAGTTTGAAAACAACATGTGAATGGAGTTGGCTCCTTCTAGATGCTCTGAGGGAGAAAACTGTCCCATGCCTCTCTCCTAGACTCTGGCAATTGTCAATTCTTAACATTCCTTGACTTGTGGAGGCACTTTTGAATCTTTGCCTCTATCTTCACATCTTCTTCTCTGTGTATATCTCTATATATCTTCTCTTCTTATAAAGATACTAGTAATCAGACTACAATAATCTAGTAATTCACCACAACTAATTACATCTGTAGACACCCTAAGGTCATATTCTGAGGCAACTATCTACTACCCTACTGACCTTGGATCTAAGCAAGTTTAATCTTCTATGGTTTTACAATGTTTTCATTTTTAATTCAATAATTAAATACTTATAGCACTACTTTTGTTCAGTATTGCTATAGTGCATTTTCAGTAAAATGCACTGAGTACAGCAGTGCCCCCTTATCTGACATTTAGCTTCTTTTTTTTTTTTTTTGAGTTGGAGTCTCACTCTGTCACCCAGACTGGAGTGCAGTAGCCGCTCCCAGCCATTGCAGCCTCGACCTGCTGGGCTTTGGCGATCCTTCTGCCTCAGCCTTCCAAGTACCTGGAATTACAGGCGCGCGCTGCCACGCCCGGCTAGTTTTTTTGATTTACTGTAGAGATGAGGTCTCACCAAGTTGCCCAGGTGGGTCTCGAACCCGCGGGCTCAGGTAATCCACTCACCTCAGCCTCCCAAAGCGCTGGGATTACAGGCTGAGCCACCAAGCCCAGCTTAAAATCGTCCTGTTTTATACTTGTTGTTAATCTCTTACTGTGCCTAATTTACAAATTAAACTGTATCACAGGTATGTTTGTATAGAGAAAAACATAGTACATATAGAGTTTGGTGCCATCTATAGTTTCAGGCATCCACTGGGGAGTCTAGGAACATATTCCCTGAGGATAAGGAAAAAGCACTGTATTAAGTTTATAATAAAACTTAATCACTAAATTTCATCTGAGATCAAGAAATTCTTGTTAGCAAAACTCCAAATAGATTACCAAGCACAATATGGCAATTTTGACTTTCAAATATTAATGGCAAATACCCCAGAAGACAAAAGTATCAGGTCCCTAAGCCCTGAAATCTGGATATTTAAACTACTAAGATACGTGAAGCACGCAGTGATTTTTGTCAGTAGTAAGGCAACTGCCTGGCTAAAGTCCAAAAACTGGCATATTAGTAGACTATGCCAGCGTTACCACTTCAGTTCTCTCTAAGTTAAACAAACCTTGTTGTTTACTTGGTGATCTTCGAGAGAGGCTCTCTCAGCACTTGAAAAGAGGACTTGAAAACCACAAAGATTAACTACAATCTTACATATTCAACAATTTATATATTTTATGTATGTTTGCTGCCCGCTCAGAGCAGTAAATAGAGCTTTCATTAATCAATTAAATTAACCGGAATGTGAACTAAATTGTCAACACATGTACAAAAGATCGGCATATTTGTTATGAAACACCGGACAGAACATAATTATTTAGCATATACATTCATTTAACCAACATCCAGGATTTTAAAAAATAGTACCCTAACATTCAGCAAGTTATAAGATGTGCTGAGAAATGTCAATAAATTTTTAATCATTTAAATGTATTAAAGGTCGTCACTATAAATCAGTCTCACTCCCTTGGATTAGCAACTTTTTACACATATAGATAGAAAAGTCATTGGCAATCTCCCTCTCACCCTCATAATCTTCAGCAAATCCAGCTCTCTCCCCCAAATATCTCCTGGATCTAACAGCCATCATCTCTTGCCTAGAGCAACGACCTCCCAATTAGTTCCCTCGTCTCCACTCTCAGTCACTGTGTCAGTCACCCACATTCCCTGATGTGAGTTGAACTGTGTCCTCCCCAAAAATATGTTCAAGTCCTAACCCCTAGTACCTGTGAATGGGACTTATTATAGAAATAGGGTCTTTGCAGATATAATCAAGTCAAGATGAGATCATTCTGAATTAGGGTGGGCCCTAATCCAGTGACTCGTGGCCTTTAGAGAAGAGAGAATTTTGAACACAAATACACAGGGGGTGGGGGGAGGCCATGCAACAATGGAGGTACAGATGAGAGTGATGCAGTTGCAAGCCAGGGAACACCAAGGACTACCAGCAACAACCAGAAACCACGAAAATCAAGGAAGGCTCCTGCTCTAGGGCCTTCATAGAGACCATTTCCAGTTTGTCAGAACTGTAATAAAATAAATTTGTTTTTTAAAGTCACCCAATCTGTAGTAATTTGTTATGGCAGCCCTAGAAAACAGGTGTCAGCAGGCCCACACTCCTTCCAGAGGTTCTGGGGTCTTTTGGCATCCTTTGACTTATAGCCACATTATTCCAATCTGTCTCTGTCTTCATATCTCCTTGTCTGTGTGTGTCTCAAATCTCCCCTGCTCTCTAAAACACTTATGACTGGATGCAGAGCCTACCTGGATAATCCAGAATAATCACCCCATCTCAAAATCCTTAGTTTAGTCACATCTTAAAGCCCCCTTTTTCAAATAAGGTAATTCACGGGTTCTAGGGATTATGATGCAGACACCTCTTTGTGAGCCGTTATCAGGCCACCATACCAGCTTTGTACTAGGAAACTCATGAATGTGTGCAGCAAGTAAATATAGCTTTTTTTTTTAATAACGAAGGGAAGTGGAAAAAGGAGAGGAAAGAGAATACAAGAATTGAGGGAAGGTGAATGGGGGATGGAACTGTGTGTTGTGAAACATTTCTCCAGTGGCACTATCATTTCTACCATATAAGATCCTATCTTTCAAGGACCAATTCAAATAATGACTCTTCTGCAAAGTCCTTCCAATCGCCTTCTCTCAAGGGGAGAAATGTTCCCTTGTCCCATACCACTATATTTTCTTATGTTATCCTAATCTTCTACACCTCACCATCTTCTCCCCCATTTCTAATGACTATGAATTCTCTGAAGCATAAACTATGTTGTCTTACTGATCTTTGGTAG
Source organism: Carlito syrichta (assembly GCF_000164805.1). Classification (NCBI taxonomy): domain Eukaryota; kingdom Metazoa; phylum Chordata; class Mammalia; order Primates; family Tarsiidae; genus Carlito; species Carlito syrichta. The sequence goes on along the minus strand of NW_007026353.1, from coordinate 91,486 downwards.
TTGTCAGAGTATCTGGCAAGGAGTAGAAAGTGGAAAATGAGGCTAGTATTTACTCAGTAATTGTTTCATATAAGTTATCTCATCTAATTAGAGAAATAAAATTTTCAAAAGGTCATTGAAATTGTTGGGAGATTTCTGTCAACTTCATAATTACAGTTCAAAAATTCTAGTTTTGTTTTTGTTTTTTGAGTCAGAGTCTCTGTCGCCGAGGCTGGAGTGCAGTGCCACACTCACAGCCACCCCAGCATTGACCTGCTGGGCTCAGGCAATCCCTCCACCTCAGCCTTCCAAGTAGCCGGAATTACAGGAGCACGCTACCACGCCCAGCTAATTTTTTTTTAATTGTAGAGGCTAGGTCTCACCAAGTTGCCCAGGCTGGTCTCAAATCCTTGGGCTCAGGCAATCCTCTCAGCCTCCCAAAGTGCTGGGATTAAAGGCTTGAGCCACCACGCCCAGTTCTAGTTTTCTTAAACTGAGCATGATCCTTGAGTTCCCATCAACAGCACATACCTTCACAAGATAAATCCACAAAGTTAGCACATCAGCTCTCTCTAATGAGACAGACAGACAAACAGACAGACAGGGTCATGCTTTCGCTAGGACCTGGCCCAATAGCCTGAAAACAGCCTCTGTGAACCCAATACTTCTATCCAGGCCAAGGCATCCCAGGTTTTCACGCTACTGAATAAACTATTATATCATTATGCTTCTGCTGGTTCTGTCCAGGGTTCAGTCTTTCACCTACAAAACAGTATATATAGCCTGTGAGTCCATAGTCGAGTATACAAAAAAATTTCAACCAAAACTGCATGATTTTGCTCATTCCTTGGGTAATGACTTTTAGTTTCTCTTATGGGTTTAGAAAGGAAGGAAAGTCTTAAACTTAATATGTAGGATAGATTTCCCATAGCTTTAAATGAGGCTAATGATAAATGCTTTCGTGATTATTTTAAACAATAATACTTAAGTTTAACATGAAAATTCAGAAGGCAGGACTGCACTGAAAATGAGAAAACCTGAATTCTATATCTGGCTTTGCCACTACCTTTATGAAGTCACTGCATTTTCTCAAGGGGAACAAAAAAAAACTGGGAAAAATCAGATGAGATCACCGGTTTTCTTTTCTTTTTACTGAAAAGTGGGGTACGGTTCAGGATTAGGTATACAAGTGGTCATTGTACAGGTAAAGTTTGGGACTACCTTTGGTCCCCACTTTGCCTGGTTTGAGATCAGACCCTTATTGATGTTGTGGCCCCACCCACCCACCCTGGCAGTATCCCGCTACTGCCAATCTCTAGATCATTGGTTTTCAATCAGCATTCTCAATGTTTTAGTCCCCTATTTCCCCCACACAATGCTAATAAAGATGTTAGGTTTTTATCTATTAAATAGGAGTCACCTACATAATATTTCCTTTAAAGAAAGGGCACTGAAGGGGGAGAAAAAAAACCAAAACACTAGATTACCTGATTATTAAAGATCCTTCTTGATACAAAGTTCTAATTTTCAATGATTTATATATTAACCATTCCTCAGAATTTTTTATTCTCCCACTATATTGAGGGTGGCTCCTTAGAGCTCCTTATTTTTGTAAATAATGACAACAGTTTCTCCAGTGTTACTGTATCTTCTACTGGCGCTATTTTCTTCTGTAAGAGGTTCAGAGAAACTACACCAGCCATGTTCATTAATCACTGCTCTGTGGAACAGAATAAAAATCACGCATGTTTTTAAAGATCAGAGGAATATTCCTCCTACTAAGAAAGTTACTGATGTAGCTATGGCATTACAATTAAAGATAAACAGTGAGGAGTCAAAGTTAACGACAAAAGGAAAAATGTGACATTTTCTCTTATCTTTCAGAAATACTCAACTTTGGATAGGATGAGATAGTCACAATAGAACTGTTTCTTAAGGTTTGCTCAAATTAAAGATTTGGAGCACTTAAAAAATTACATGGTTATGACTTAATTTCCATTATGACAACACTTAGGTCTTATCTCCCCAAAAGGTAATCCCCTCAGGGAAAAAGAGTAGAAAAGGAGACAAAATTTAGTTATTCTTTTTGTTCGCAACAACAGTTTTGTTTAAAAATGGAAAGATGGTGGTTTCTAGCTTTCATATAAGTTTTTGTTTTGTTTTGTTTTGTTTTTTTGAGTTGTAGTCTCACTCTGTTGCCCAGACTGGAGTGCAGTGGTGGCTCCCGGCCACCGCAGCCTCGACCTGCTGGGCTCCGGCGATCCTTCCGCCTCGGCCTTCCAAGTAGCTGGAACTACAGGCATGCGCTACCACGCCCGGCTGATTTTTGATTTATTGTAGAGATGAGGTCTTGCTGCCCAGGCGGGTCTCGAACCTGCGGGCTCAGGCAATCCACTCACCTTAGCCTCCCAAAGGCGTGGGATTACAGGCTAAGCCACCGAGCCCGGCTAAGTTTTTTTTTTTAATTCACATTTAGAAACAGCTAGTATTCTGGTACTCACTATTCAATTTCAATTCATATTAAATTAAGTGTTATATGATCTACATGAACACCTTTATACCTGGCAGTGCATACAACAAGTACCCAGCCCTCAAAAAACTAAAGGTTAGTATGGTAGACTTAATAACATTATTAAATAATCAGGCAGTTGCAGTATAATTTGATAGAAACTGTTTCAGAAAAAGTACCAAGTGCTAGGGAATCATATGAGCTACTGATTCCAAACAAAAGTGATTATTTTAGACAAGTACTTAGTATATCAGAACTATTAACAAGTATCTATTAGCATTTAAATAGTGTTAACTACATGATTATGTGTAGTTATGGGATTTGAAACACAAATTTATTACATCAGACTGTCAGCTTCCCAAATTTTTACCTCCAGCCCAGCCCTCTTCACTTCAATACAGTTTCCTAAATTCAACCTATTCCATAACTCTACTTAAATGGCTCCTCCTACTATTCGAACATTAGCCATCTTTGGAAGAAATAATTCCACTAACTGTCTAGAGTCAAAACCAAAGGCATCATCCTCAACTCTCCTCTCTCACACACCCCAAGCCCAATCCAAGTTACACTCCTGTCCTATCTTTAAAATACAGTCATGTACTGCATAATGACTTGTTGGTCAACAATGGACTACATTATAGTGGACCCATAATATTATAATGTAGCTGAAAAATTCCTATTGCCTAGTACAATTATTTTTAAAAGAAATTTAGTGTCGCCTAAGTTTACAGTGTTTATAAAGCCTGCAGTAGTGCACAGTAATGTCCCAGGCCGTCACATTCTCTCACCCCACATTGACTCACCCAGAGCAACTTCCAATTCTGCAAGATCCATTCACGGTAAGTGACCTCTAAATATCATTCCTGGTTATTTCAAATCAACTTTCCCTTCCTCCTCTAAATCACTAATTTTAGGTATGCTAAAGCATACCTAAAAACTTCTACACTGAGTCTGAATTTTCACATTTGGCATCTGAAGCCTTCCTATTAACAATTATAAGTAGTTTCAAATTGTATCTATATTCTTAGCTATTGGTACTTAACATGAAAAGAATTCACTGATTACCAATTAATACAAATAAAAATTATATCATATAGTAAAAGGAATCTACACGTTGTTTTATCAGCTTAGATAAAATCTGACAGATACTACGTAGAAAATAAATAGCCCTGAGTCAACATAATAGTAAGGGAACATACATATACACAAAAAGAAAAACTCTGAAAAAGAATTAACTTATTTTCACAGAAAGTATAGATGTCTTAAAATTAATCCCAAAGTACAGATCACTACTATACCTACATATTTTTAAACCTGCCTCTCCTCTCAATTTTGGCCAAAACTTTTACAGAAAACTTACTGAAAACTATTCAAACTTATTATTTAACAAAATATTTCTGAATTCTTAGAAGACTACTGATAGAAATTGGAAATTTGAGGGGAGGTAACTTTTTCAGATATATTTGTTGTATGAAATTTAGCCTATATAATTCTAATTAAACACATTTTCTCTTAAAATCTACATTTAAATCAGAAAAATCAATTCTTTCCCATCCTTCAAGGGCCAATTCAAACATCCTATATGTCTGTCATTCTTTGCCAACCAAATTCAATTTTCCTTCATTTGTCTTTCCATGACACTGTAAATACACTTTGCATTTGCTAAGATTTGGATGTCTGTTCCCACAAATATGCTGAAATTTGATCCACAATGCTGGAGATACAGTGTGCCAGGGAGCTGTTCAGGTCATGGGGCAAATCTTTCATGAATAGATTAATACCTTCCCTCTCACAAATAGAACTCACTCTTAGTTCCTGAGAGACCTGGTTGTTGAAAATAGCACCTTCCCCCTCTCTCTTGCTTCCTCTTTCACCATGTGATCTCCACTCACCAGTTTCCCTTTACCTTCCACCCTAGGTGCAAGCAGCGGGAGGCCTCACCAGATGCATATTCCAGGGCCACAACTCTTGAACGGTCTGCAGAACTGTGAGCCAAATAAACCCCTTTCCTTTGAAAGCTACCCAGCCTCATGTATTACTTTTTAGCAACACAAAACCAATTAAGAAAAATTCATATAAAGCACAATTTGTACAATGTTAAAACAATTCATTGCTCTTTCTATCTTCTGTGAGCACCTTTGTATTCTCAACACCATATATACAGTAGGTGTTCAATAAAAGTCTAAGCAAAATAATTGAAGAACAAAAATAAACTACTAAAAATGAGAAAAACTGAATGTGTGCGGCGTTTTCAAATGATAACCTGAATATAAAATAAACTGCCTCGATGATTTAAGATATAAAGGCAATATAAGCTGAAGCAGATAAACAGTTTATCTAATATACTAATCAGAAAAAGATATTTTCATTACATAGCTTGGCTCTCAAACATACAAAATATTAAATTTAACCCTTTTTTTACTTTTAAGAGAAAAAAACTAATTACTAGTTATAGATACAAAGTTGTATACTACAGTGATCAAAGACAATTAAGCACAAAACTTCCTAAAACTAATTATGAAAAAATTCACCCATTTCTTATGCTAAATACAAAAAAATCTTTCATTTTCACAATTACCATTGTTAACTATGACAAAACTCTCTTAGTGCAGCATGATTAAGTTTTTAATCACATGACTAGTTTTGTTATCCCCATTTTAGAATAATGAATGCTTTTCATTCTTGTTTATCAGTCCCACTTCTCTGCATCTTCAGTTTTGCTTGAGCCATCCTGCTTGCCGGAGAGGCTGTAAAGAAAATCTCTCCAATACTGACATCAGGACAAAACGTAACACACCTCCAAAGTGAATGCAGGCTGAGGCCATTTTACACATACTACACAACTGGACTCTGTCTTCAACACAATGGACTCACTCAATTCCCTCCTACCATACAGCAGAAGTAGAATTCTGGGAGACAGCAATGTATCAACTATTGCTAAATGCTCACCTCAGAATAATTCTCATATACAGTTATGCATTGCACAGTGATATTTCAGTCAATGAGGAGCTACATATACGATGGTGGTTCCATAAGATGATAATATACATTTTTAATGTACTTTTTCTGTTTAGCTATCCAAATCCTTCCCATTGTTGCAACTGTCTAGTATTTGGTACTATAACATGCTGTACAGGTTTGTAATTTAGGAGTAATAGACTATACCATGTAGCCTAGGTAGGTGTGGAGTAGGCTGTAACAGCTAAGTTTGTGTAAGTACATTCCATGGTGTTCGCACAAGGATGGATCGCTTAACCCACCACATTTCTCACAACATGTCCCTGTTTATTAAACGTGACTGTATAAATGTCTTAGTGCTATTTTAGTTTATAAGCTATGTGAGTACAGGAATGGTATCTTCTTTATGCTTCTTCCCCAGAAATCATAAGGCTTAGAGCAATTGCTCAATGCATATAAATGAAATTTACTTAAAATTTTTGAATAGTCCCTTAATTTTATATCCTTGAGTATTAACACAAATATAATTAATGAAAAATATAACTTGCTGAACATTAAGAAGGACTCTCTTTCACCATCACTATCTCCTATATTTTGTCAATAACTATGAATAAATAAGATGTGAGAGTTTCCTTTTCATATAACAAAGAAGAAAATTATCTTGTGGTCGCATATTGCAATAATACCTAAAGATTATAAACTTCGGGAAAAAACTCAGTTAATATATTCATCTTACACTAAATTAGAAGATTTTATTATGAAAGACAGTAAGGGCAACTTTATTCATAAAAAGGGTTTTAAACTAAAAACTGATAACTTTTGAATAAACAACATACTGATTTAAACTAATTTGTGTTTAATCAAGCCTTCACCTCAAGGTTCTTATTTCCTGGAATTTCCTCAAATAGTTCTAACTCTCTTTATCTTATCTCCTATAGACAACACTTCAGCTCATATAATCCTAAACGAATTTATAGGGAAAACAAAACTGTATTTAAGAGCTTTAGAGTTGAAGAATATAATTTCATACTAAGATCTGAGGACAAAGTTCTGCTTAGATAAATTGAAAATTATGGATTTCAAAATAGATGTCAAGCTAATCCTCAAAGATCTAATTTCAACACTGCAAACAACATTTAGGAAGTCCAACTACAGAAAGTATTGTACACATAATACACCACAAAATTCTTATCTTTTTTATTTCCTTAAAAAATGATTGCCATTTGCCTTGGAAGTACAGAATTATCTATTTTTCAGAAGAAAGGGGTTTTCCCAAAATCTTAGGACTATTAAAAACAGCAACAACAACAAAAAAATCAACTAACCAAATACCAAGCTATCCTGAAGGTACAATACTTTCTCATCAATTCCACTGCTAAAATCATTTTTATGTCTTATACCTTTGAAGAAAAATCAAGGAAGCAGGAGAACAGAAAAATTATAAATAACAAATACTGGGAAGAAATAACATAGGTTTCCTTTCCTTCCAAATCTATCAATAAATCCTTTTTGAATCACTATAACAGCGGTTCCCAACCTTTTTAGCATCAGGGACCGGTTTCATAGAAGACAATTATTCTGGGGAGTAGGTCATCAGGCATTAGATTCTCCTAAAGAGCGTGCAAGCTAGATCCCTCACATACGTAGTTCACAATAGGGTTTGAGCTATTATGAGAATCTAATGCCAACGCTGATCTGACAGAAAAAGGACCTCAAGCTGTAATACAAGCAATGGGGGACAGCTGTAAATACAAATAAGCTTCACTTGTTCACCCGCTGGTCACCTGCTGTGCAGCTCAGTCCTAACAGGCCAGGGATGGGCACCAGTCCATGGCCTGGGAGTTGGGAGCCCCTACACTATAAGATAAAATCAATCTAGAAGGAAAAAGAAAAGAGTCAGTCAACAGAAGTTACTGGCTTTCCTAATGGACTTGCCCTAAATCTTATCACTAATTTTCTGTTCTTCTATGTTTATACATATATCACAGATTGAGGATTTTTATTGTGTTCAACATAAAGATATGACTTCCTAGAGTAAAGACACTATAGGAGTTTTTGTTTTGCCTCCTTTTCTCTATTGGTAGATGAAGAGAGTTCACAGGAAGGCAAAAAAAAATTGTTTGCAATTTAGAATATTATAACAGAAACAGAGCAATCATTATTTCTGTTAGAAGACAGCATTTTAAGTCATTAAAAATTATTTGCAAAAGAGACTGATTTAGATAAAACATTTTGAAATATTTGCTATCCTATGATTTGAAACTCAAACAAGAGCAACACTGGCAATCCATATGCATGAGAAAAACAAGCCTGACCTCTACCTTACACCATACCTAGACATTAATATAGGAGAATATCTTCATGACCTTAACACTGGCAAAGATTTCTTAAGCAGGACACAAAATTGAACTAGCATAAGAAAAAGACAGACATATCAGAATGTATTACAACTAAGATAAAGAATATCTGCCATCAAAAGACACCATTAAGAGAGTGAATAAAGGACTAGGTACAATGGCTCATGCTTATAATTCCAGTACTTTGAAAGACCAAGGTGGGAGGACTGTGAGAGGCCAGGAGTGTGAATCTGGGCAACATAGCAAGATCCCATCTCTACAAAAAATTTAAAAATTGGCTGAGTGTGATGAAGCACACTTGTAGTCCCAGCAATGGGAGGCTGAGGTGGGAGGATTGCTTGAGCCCAGGAGTTCAAGGCTTCAGTGAGTAGTCCCAGGTTGTACTCTAGCCTGGGTGACAGAGTGAGATCCTGTTGAGAGTGAAAGTGCGTGCGCACTTGCATGCACGAGAGAGAGAGAGAGAGAGAGAGAGAGAGAGAGAGAGAGAGAGAGACAGAGAGACAGAGAGACAGAGAGAGACAGAGAAACAGAAATAAAGCACTGGTAAGTTGAATGTTCTTTTCTCCGGGCCTCTCTTTCCATCAACAATGGAAGAAAGAGTAGCTCACATCTCCCTCTGTTCATTTCCCCAGCCCTCCTTTGTCTTGGGGCACTACTGTACACACATTATGGCCAACAAAGTAAGATACTCAGGGAAATGAGGAGAAAGAAAGGTGACAAGGAAAAAAGGTAAAGGAGGAAGAAGAGGAAGAAAAGAGAAGTAAAATTATAAATGGTACAAGACACAAATTGAAACAACACAAAGTCAGCGTGTTCTTAGAGACTAGGAGTAATACTTTCGGCATATACAAATGTGAATATGACATAAAAGGGAAGCATGAAAGACAGAATATGAGAAAAACAAGGCACAGGTAAGAAAATATGTTAAAATGCTGAAGAAAAAAGAGGTGAATGTCTCAGACTTTCTCTCTAGAAAGAAGGGAGACGACGAACATTAAAAAAAAAAAATACAGAAGTCCTCAGTTCAGTGCTGAAAAACACAAGCTGCAAAGTGAGAGGGTCTATGTGCACATCCCGGCTCTGCCCTTGTAGGGGTTCCGTCAATTTGGGCAAGTTCCTTAACAACTCTCTAACAGTAGAATCGTTTTGCTGTGTTTTAATATTTTTATCAGCAACATTTAATTAATATTTTTGCTCTATAATACCTAGAACAATGCCTGGCACATAGTACCAACTCAAGAGTTACCAAATAAAGAAATGAGCATACTTAACCTCTTCGTGACTCAATTTCCTTAGCTATAAGATGAAGATTATATCAAACCAAATGGCTGACGTGAGGATGAAATAAGACACAAGTAAAACATTTACAATAATGTCAGATGTCACAGAAAGCATGCAATAAAGAGTTTATTAGACATTGAGTGACAATAACTACAAAAATTTGAGCATGCCCAAAGAAGTACTCTTCTAATCTTTACACGACAATAAGCAAAATAATAATATAACTTTAAAATAATTGTATTTAAAAGATACAGTGCTGACAACTTTTAATACCTGAGTATAAAACTTATATGAAATTTACCAAGCTCTTAGCCTTAATAAGTATGATCACGTTAATATAAATTGTAGCATCTTATCATACACATTGTTTGAGAAAAATGAGAACTAAAACACAATCTTCTAGGCTCACATTCAGCAGTTTTGCAACACATATTGAACTCAGAGACCTAGGATACCATTTTTAAAAGACAAAAATTGCCAGGCTCGGTGGCTCGGCCTGTAATCCCACGCCTTTGGGAGGCTGAGGTGAGTGGATTGCCTGAGCCCACGGGTTCGAGACCCGCCTGGGCAGGTGAGACCTCATCTCCACAATAACATCAAAAAATTAGCTGGGCGTGGTAGCGCACGCCTGTAATTCCAGCAACTCGTAAGGCTGAGGCAGAAGGATCGCTGGAGCCCGGCAGGTCGAGGCTGCGGTGGCCGGGAGCGGCCACTGCACTCCAGTCTGGGTGACGGAGTGAGACTCCAACTTAAAAAAAAAAAAAAAAAAAAGACAAAAATTGGTACACTTAGCCAAGTAGCTGATCCCAAACAACTAAATTACTCAAGTACTTTGTAGTTACTTTTTAACCATTTAATCTCAGTTGTACAAATGAATAAGTAATCTTCGTATTGAAACTGCATTTTCCACAAAAACAATTCCTACTTGATGCATATATTTAGCTCCAAACCAAACCTACTATGTAAAACATGTCACCTCAGCAAACTCACAGTTAAAAATTAACTGTTCTGGATAACTGTATTAGAAATTAGCTTTAATTCAACTCAACTTAATTTACATAACTGTATTAGAAATTAGCTTTAATTCAACTCAATTTAATTTACATAAATACCAATAAAGAAAATTTCTTGTTAAGTGAAAGCAGACAATATAAGAACTTCATAAAATAAATTTCAACTGAATATCATGTCCGTATATATTACACCAGCAGTGACATGAGATCCTTACTTCTAAGGAATAAGTTAGTGTTTACAAATATTCACTACTAAGTCTTATAAAGAATGCAGGTAGCTAAGAAAGTCAGTTCAGTGCCCAATACCTTCAAGATTCTCTAGAAAATAGGGCCCCTACCTTAAGAAGTTATTATTAGGAGCATAAGCAGAAATTCTAAACAACAAAAAGAAGTAACTGAAACCAAGGCAAATATCAAAATTGAGAAGGTCTTTTACACTAGAGACCTTTCTCTTTATATGCTCCTCTGAGGAAAATGTTTCATTCTTCAGCCTCCCTCACTTCACCTCTCTTCTGAGAACAATTTCAGCAGCATATAATGAAAGATGTTACAGTTAAAAGTCTGTATGAGCCGGGCTCGGTGGCTCAGCCTGTAATCCCGCACCTTGGGAAGCTGAGGTGAGTGGATTGCCTGAGCCTGCAGGTTCGAGACCCGCCTGGGCAACTTGGCGAGACCTCATCTCTACAATAAATCAAAAAATTAGCTGGGCGTGGTAGCACGCGCCTGTAGTTCCAGCTAGTTGGAAGGCTGAGGCGGAAGGATTGCCGGAGCCCAGCAGGTCGAGGCTGCGGTAGTCGGGAGCGGTCACTGCACTCCAGTCTGGGCGACAGAGGGAGACTCCAACTCAAAAAAAAAAAAAAAGTTCGTATGCATCACACATGATTAACCTAGGAGCAGAAGAAAGTTGAGATCACCACTGTGGTCTACTGCTACCTAATGTTAACAACCATAAAGCCAGTTAAAAAACGTTAACTGAAGACTGCACTTGCTAAAAAATAATCGAACCACAAAAACTATAGAGATGGCCCACATAAATTTCATTTAATGAAACACAGACTCTATACAAGGCAAACAAAGAACATCTGACTATCCTTAGTTGACTCAATGCTTCCTCACCATGAGACCAGTGTCTAAGGGGTTTTCTATGTGCTCTGTTTCCCATGGGATTCAATTCCATCACTAGAGGAAGGGAGGGAGGAGACTGTGCTCAGGTTATCTATCCTAGTACCCTCCCTGTGATATGGCCTCCAGCTGAATACCACAGTATTCAAGGTCCAAAGTTCTCTCATGGTGCCATCAGTTCTAAATAAAGGCTCTATCTCCTGCCCAATTCTGAAAATCTCTCCCTCCACTCACCCATTTGGGGCTTGGGATCCTAACAGCTCTACCAGTCGCCAAAGGCACTTAACGCCATACTCAACCCTGAAGTACTCCTATATCCTGCCCACATCCTCCTCAGATTCTCCTGATTTAAGTGTGCTATCTACTGCCTACTGGGACCCTGACTGTTGTACTTGTCAAAAAGAGGAAAAATGTTTTAATGAACATATAAGAGCTATGTTCTGAAATATCTGTGCTACTTGAGGCCCAAATAAACAAACAAAAGAACCCTCAGCAATAATTTCGACACACATACGGATGGGGTGAGGCCAAAGAATTATGGTTCCTCTCATTGCTGTAGTACACCGAAGCGTGCAAAGCCAAAATGGAGTAACTTTAGTCAGAGTGGCAGCCATTTTAACATTGCTTAAACATTTTTTTAACATTTTTTCAAGCATTTTCAGCAGCTTACTTCAACCCACCTTATAATCATTAAACAAGAAACAAAACTGGTTTTCCAGAGGTAGTTAGTGATAATTGTCTTGCAACACCCCAAGCATGCTTTGTACTAATTACCCTTTTATCCAAAATATTTGTTTTCCTCCATAGAGGGCCAAGCTGGCCTAATTTATTGTGATCAGTCCTTCATGACGAACCACCTGGAGTCACAAGATGCACTGTCTTGATGACCATACCTGTGGTATCAGTAATCATGAAAACAGTTGCTGAAGACATCCTTCTTCCTTCCTTTAAGAACGCTTAAATAGTTCAGCTACCTTTGTTTAACACCATGCTACCCTGAGCATTGGTCCTCTTTTCTCTCTTAGGTGAATAAATCTTTTTGCTTGCCTATCACAAATCTTTGCTTTATTCCCAGGGCACCAGCCCACTGACATAACACACACACACTGTATGAAATAAATAGTTTATCATAGATGGACAGATGCCTGGGAGGGGAAGGTACATACAGCAAGAAGATCTGGGGACCAGCAGCCTGTGAGACTATCAGTCTATCCCAGACTTAGCTATTAATTAGTTGTGCACCATGACCACATCCTTCCAGCTCAGTTTTCTAATGTAAAGCACAGATTCTACGACTTGAACTTTGAGGCCTTTCCTAGCTTGAAAATTTTCTACATGGGAATGTCCATCTTGGGATGAGTGATTAAAAAGAATGGGCAGAGTTTCTCCACAGGGAACACCTTACAACTATCTCTAGAGGTTTCCAAGTCAACAGACTGTAAATCCTCAAAATCCCCCTACCAACAAGAGCTGCTTGTTAGTAAATGAAAGCTCGCGGATAAAAACCCAATGACATACAGTACATGAAATAAAATGTTATTTTCAGTGGCCTTTCATTGCCCACTTCGTACAATACCCTATTTATCACTCTTCTGAGTCTTTTCTTTCTCTTTGCGAGTGACTACCCCAGATCACCGCTGCTTCTCTTTCCTTAAAACCTCCCTCACCACCTGTGAATTCCATTCGGCAGAGTACTGGGAGGCCAGAGAAAGGATGGGAAATTCAAATAAGTCAGTTTTGCTGCTTCAGAGCATGACTGAAACCTTTGGCTTTGGAGGAGTGTTGACCTTAAATCTAACTGCTTAACTAAGATTTGCCAATGTTCTGAGTTTTGTTTTGTGTTTTAGTTTTGCTTTTTAAATCCATATGCCTTTAACAGGTACCAAGTAGATGCACAAGAGACTCAGGAACATCTGTTTTCTTACCACTGGATCTCATTGGAGACTTTTCTCGTTCTTAATGGGCTGACTTTATCAATGAACCAATTACACAGTGACCACCCAGATAGCTCAGTCACAGAGTTCAAAGAAGAGGATATGAAACAAACTCTAACAAATAAGAAATAAAAAAACAAGAGGGAAAGACTCATTTTTGCCTGTGATTTTGCTGGCATTGTCTAAGCTAGCCTATAAACTCTCATAATGTCAATATTTCAACAACGTTAACTCTGAAATGTTTCTGAAGACTTTTAAAGGGATCTTTCTTTTCTTAGTGATTGAGTATGTTCCACTTTAACAAAAGTAGGGCAACGAGTCTTATGGAGACTTCTGTGAGTCAAACAATTCCTATAAACTGTCTCAGAGTTTAAATTTTGCTTCATAAGCCACATTACTGTTAAACTAATGAATACCAAGAAGTAAAGAACAGTGTATTTTGCTCATTTTCAAAAAAAAATTTTTTAAAGAAAGATGTCGAATAGGAGCAAAGAAGGAGGAGTGGAGTTACGCAGACCTGGGTTCAAAGCCTTGGCAAGTTAATTCTCTTTCTAAATAATTGGAAAAATATAATACTGTACCAGTTTCTGAGGCATGTGGTGAGGTCATAGTCTTGGGGTCCACTAACGTCAGGATCATCTGAGAACTTGTTAGGAAAGCATGTTTGTGGGCCTTACTACTGAAAAGAAACTCTGGGGCTGGGGGGTTTACAACCACCTGTGTTTTTATTAGCTCTCCAGGTGATTCTGATGCATGCTCAAGTTTAAGACGCACTATAACAAGGAAGGAATGAAGTCATATTTTCAAAACCCCTTCCTCAGAAAAGAGCAGCAAGTATGTTTTCAGTCAAATTTAAGATACAAATTCTTTCCTTTCAAGACATGTACTGAGAGTTACTGCGTAATAGGAGATATTTAAATACATATGGCCCTGCATGCCTTCCCATTGATCAGGCTGACATCTGATGGTGAATTGGTGGTCAGGATAAATCATGGGAAAGAAGACTTTCTCGGGTTTTTGCTTTTTTTTTTTTTTAAGTTAGAGTCACACTCCATTACCCAGGCTGGAGTGCAGTGGCATGCTCATGGCAACCCCAGCGTCGACCTGCTGAGCTCAGGCGATCCTTCCACCTCAGCCTTCCAAGTAGCCGGAACTACAGGCACACGCTACCATGCCCAGTTAATTTTTTGACTTATTGTAGAGATGAGATCTCACCCATTTGCCCAGGTTGGTCTTGAACCTGTGGGCTCAGGCAATGCCCTCCCAAACTGCTGGGATTGCAAGCTTGAACTACCGCACCTGGGCCTTTTCAGGTTTTATGAGTTATGTTCCACTGAGCCAAAATCAAGCTTTATCCCAAGTAACACTTTTCCTAAGATCCCTCATAACTTCACCCCACCACAAGACTGAAAACTGTATAATTTAGTGTAGAGAAAGCTGAGCTACTTAAAGATATATGATGTCTTATAACCGGGAACTCAAACTGACCAAGGTCGATCCACAACAAGCTGAAGAGTGGTAATAAAATAAGAGGAGGTAGCAAGTTCTGCAGTTAATTAGCCACCTGGCTTATTTCCTCGTTTCCAAGTCTCTGCTCAAATCACAACATGGCCTGCCCTGACCACCACCCATCTATAACATGGCAACTTGCTCCTCCCCCACTGCCTGGCATCTCTTTATCCTGCCCTACTTTTTCTTTTTTCCATAGCACATCTCACATATGTATTATATAACTTACTCATGTATTATGCTTCTTGTTTATCTCTTCTCATCACTGGAATGAAAACTTTATGAAGACACAGACCTTTGTTTTATTCCTGGATATATCCTGAGCACCTACAACAGTACAAGAGGCAGAGAAATCATTCAACCTGACACATAACGGCCTTAATAAAAAGCTGTGGAATGGATGGTTGGATAATATTTAAGATATATTTTATGATGATAAAAATGTTTTTGTTACAGAAGAATATTCTTACCTAAAAGGTTGGAAAGTATGCATTTTACTTATCTGAGGATTTAAAAGAAAAGAGTCAAGATCAACACTTGACCACTGTTCAGCAAGATCACATACCAATATCACATACTCAGTCAACATTCATAGATTGCCTGCCTATATACAGAATTCTAAGAAATGGCAATTTGGGCTTGAATTCCAAAAGAAACAAAATATAACTTCTCTTCCCAGGCAATTAACAAACCCAAACGACAATCTGCAATCCATAAACAAACACTAATCAACAGTTTTACTGCAAATTCATAACTAGTTCATTTCTATCTTCCAGCAGATGGCTGACCGAAACTGTACTCTGTTGATGTTTTTAACAAATTTTCCACAACGAATAATCATACTCAAATGCTCTTGTCTTTGCTTATGGATAGGGTCACTAGCACATTCTATCTAAGGACATCTACCTGATTGTGCTTCAGGAAAAGAGCTGAATTTTCTCTATTCTGATGACCTTCAACTCTTCCCTATTTCAAATGTTCAAATACTTCCATTTGTAAAGTTCGGCCAAGTTCACAAACTATCTGGCAAAACAACAAAATACAAAAAGACCTGGGACCTTGGCAAGGAAAGGAATGAAGGTTAATGCTATGTTTGAACTATTCCTTCCTCTCTTCTACTAGGTTCAAAGTCTTTCTTTTAACTACTAATGTACCATGGAAGCAATATAGCCCAGTGGTTCAAAAACATAGACTCTGAAGGCAGACAGCTTAGGTTTGAATCCTAACTCTGCCACTTACTCCCTTCTACTGACTTCTTGTTTTAGCTTCCTCCCTGGAAGATGATAAAAACAATAGTGCCTTCCTCATTAGTTTAGTGTGAAGATTAAACAGGCCAATATATCTGTAAAGCCCAATAATGCTTCATATTTACCACTACTATTAAAGTCTCTGAATATCACCACTAAGTTTTATACACCTAGAATTTACTTTAACAATGTACTTCAACAAAATCCATTATGATTAACAAATTTCAGATTTATTAAAAAATAAAGCACAAGCTATAAACTGCTTTATTAACTCACTCAAGAAACTAATAAGAAAGATGGTCAGTGTATGGTAAGCCCAGTAACCTTTCAAAGATAAGAATTATGGCCAAGCGCAGAGGCTCAAGCCTGTAATATCAGCAACTTTGGGAGGCCACAGTAGAAGAATTGTTTGAGCCCAGGAGTTTGACACCAGCCTAGGCAACTTAACGAGACCTTGTCTCCACAAAAAAAGTCAATTAAAAAAAATTTATTTAAATAAATTTAATTTAAATAAAAAATTTTTTTTAATTGGAGTCTCACTCTGTCACCCAGGCTAGATGCAGTGGCACACTCACGGCCATCCCAGCCTCGACCTGCTGGGCTCAGGTGATCCTTCTGCCTCAGCCTTACAAGTAGCTGGAACTATAGGCGCATGTCACCAAGCCCAGCTAATTTTTTTATTTACTGTAGAGATAAAGTCTCACCAAGTTGCCCAGGCTGGTCTCAAACCCATGGGCTCAGGCAATCCTCTCACCTCAGCCTCCCAAAGTGCTAGGCTTATAGGCATGAGCCACCATGCCCAGCCAAATAAAATTTTTAAATATAAAAGGACAAGTGTCAATATCACATAACAAGAAATTAGGAAGCCATTAACATTCCTTGAGTTAGAAAGATTGACACCGTAAAACTGTATCTCTAAAACATAGCTTTTTATAGGACATTTTAGACAAGAGACTGGAAATAGAAAACTAGCAAGAAACTTTCACAGCAGGAAACTGCGCAATCAACCAGGCAATAGGTCAATAAGGGTTTAGATTAGAGGGTGAAATTGAAAAGTAAGGGGTAGACAGGTCATACTAAAAGTCTAAGAGGGATGAGGAGCACTAGGATGCTGGAGGATGCTGGAGGTAGAAAGGGACTTCCATGCTTTCTGCAGGAGGGGATAGAAGATGAGCTTACATTTATAATTTAGGTGTTCGTGGGGCTCAATTGAAAAGATTCCTGTAGAGCAGAACGAGGCAAACAACCACTCAAGTCCAACCTGTGGCTTGTTTTCAAGGGGCTATGAGCCAAGAATGGTTTTTACATCTTTAAAGTAAAAAGTGTAAAGGGCTGTAAAAAACAAAACAAGCAAAAATATGCAAAAGAGACCTATATGACCTGCAAAGCCTAAAATATTTACTATCTAGCCCTTTACAGAAAAAGTTTGCCTACCTTTGTTGTAAAGCAATATGAAAGCAGATTTCAAAATAAGCTGGAACTGATGGATAACAAAAAGGTTAAGGTAAAGCCCAGGATTCCACTTTATTCCTTATTCTGTTGCCTTAAGAGAAGAAAGAGTCTGTTCCCCACTGCATCTACTTAATCCTTAATGTGGTTAAGTGAGTAAAAGTATTGATGCTCTCCAAAAACTAATCCTCCCCAGCACTGCAAACACCAGGCCTAGAGTCTACTTTGAGCATTTAAATAACAAGAGCCAGTTCATCCAGTTCCTCTATGTCCTTCATCTTCTTTTGTCAAAAATAAATCTACAACTGAGTGATTTGTATAAAAAACTAGTTCTTTAAAAAGTGTTAACTGTAGATTAAAAGAGTAATAATTAAATGCTCCTCAAAATAAATATACTTGTGGAACAAAAAGTCATTCTTTCCATTTCCAAAATCACAAATATGCTAAATCATAAAATGTTCTAGGTAAGGACTAAACAAACACTTCAAATCTCTCTCTCTCTCTCTCTCCGTGTGTGTGTGTGTGTGTGTGTGTAGGCATATATATTTTTGTGTGTGTATATATATATACTACATATATAACACCTTTCACCTTAAGTTTTAAGTGAAGCCTATCAGAATCTTTCAGAGAGCCACATATCTGTAACATAAAAATGCTATTTAGTTTCTTACCTTTCGGGAAAGCAAGTTAGTTATGGCAAAAGTCACTAAACATGTTGATAGCAACAACAAAGGAGACCCATCAATATCCGAAAACTAAACTTGTATAACTTAGGTTTGAGGTAGGATTGAACGTAAAGGAAATTAAGACCCAAATGGCAGTCTAACAGAGCCAGTTTAAGAGACATTCAAATTACCACCATGGTATGGGTAGAGCTGAAATTACCACCATGGTATGGGAGTCAAGAGAACAGACTCTGGAGTCAGGTAGACCTGTGCTTGAATCCTGGTTCCACCTTCTCCTACTGTTGAGCAAGTTACTAAACCAAGCCTCAGTTTATTCATCTGTAAAAACAGATAAAACTACGACCTAAATCACATATCTGTAGTATCTGGTATAGTGCCTGACACATTAGCAAGCATATGATGACTTTTCACTAAATTATTGTTATAGTTTGTAGAACGCTCTGTGTTTAATCAATACAGATATGATTGATATTATGGAAGGACTGAGGAGCAGGGTACAGGAGACTGTCTAGACAAAGTACCAGTCAATGTCAGGAAGGGCCAACATTAAACAGTCAGTAGACCAAGTTCCATCACCAAGTGAATCTGACAGAATAAGATGATTCAAACAGGCAGGCAAGCTAACACGAAGGTGAATCAGCAGCAGGTGGTGAAACTCAGCTTTTAAGATTAAGTCATTAGAATTAGAAAGAATCAGAACTGTTATTGAATTTTTCAGAACTGATTGTCTATGCAGATATCTAGTTGACTTGTGAGTCATGACAAACACCCCTTGTAACCTATATTTATTCATTCGGTAAGCCTTATGCAGATTTTCTAATGCAACTATGCTATTACCAACATACCATAATGTAAATATTATTCTTAACTGTCGGGGAATTTCTGTGTGTGCTACTTATAAAGTATCAAATAAAGGGAAAACCCATATTTTCAAAAGAGAAGTACAAAAAAAGGGAAATACGTTTTTT
The DNA here is from genome assembly GCF_000164805.1 of Carlito syrichta. Taxonomy (NCBI): domain Eukaryota; kingdom Metazoa; phylum Chordata; class Mammalia; order Primates; family Tarsiidae; genus Carlito; species Carlito syrichta. The sequence goes on along the minus strand of NW_007026353.1, from coordinate 72,474 downwards.
TAAAAAACTGTATTGAGGTTGTTATTTTTTAAAAATAATTCAAACTTGGAGCATGATAGTTAAAGAAATAAAACTTGTTTATCAAGTTGTATCAAGGCAAAGGATAGCTTAGAAGAAAGTGAAAGGACAGCAAAAGTGGTAATTTAGAAAAGACTAGCAAAATCAGAATTTGCTTTCCCCAGAAAAAAAGTCATGTCATCTAAAATTATAAAAAGTCATTTATACCAAAAGGACAGCAGCAATAAAATCAACTCCTTCACATCAGTTTCCATAGAGCACAAACCACATAAGCAAATTAGTTTTACTCTGACACTAAAAAATAATTGTTAGAGATTCAATAGGTTGAGTCTGAGAAAATATTTCTTTTCTAAACTGTCTTTAGTTTCTAGCAGATAGGAGACTCTCAAGTCTAGAAGAAAACCTCAGGCAGTATTATATGCTCCTGTAGACTTTCCTATTTCTGTAGCATTCAATGGAAATGATAGTCTGCAGTATGAAGAGGGTTTTAATCTAAACACTCTGATTAGAAAAATGTATGCTTAAGTCTATAACAAAATCTGCTTGTTATAGGAATCTGTCTATACAGACTGAAAAGGGTATTTTTATAATTTCTTTATTCGGAAAGAGAAAAAAAAAATCTCACTCCAGGAAAAAATAGTGTGCTTATTAATAGCAGAGTAATAATTAGATCTATAAAACAGAAAAATGGGTACAAATCCAAGTCACCTAAGTCGACCTTGAAATAGACTTCCACCCCTTAAATGATAGTATCAGCAATTATTATTTAGCCATTTCAATAGAGTACTGTTTTCTATGAAGATAAAAGTTTCAGTCACTTCAGAAGTACCCTATTGTTCTAAATCCAGCCACAACAGCCTTCAGTGATATGATGAAGCTATACTACCTTGCCTTCCCAACAGCATTTCATAATGCTCAGCTAAAAAATACTTCTCTAAAGATCATAAAATAGCAGTAAGAACATTCAGTGATGTAGTAAACGAACTGTCATATTGCTAGCAGGAGAGTGCATCTCCCTTTGTAGCTCAAATAAAGTCAGGAGCAAGGCATGTCTATGGAAAAGCAAGACAAGACAAGACAAAACCACAAGAGAAACATGGTAGGAAACTTTCATTTGGAGTTTATGGCAATTATGTACACCTCTATATTTGCAAAATTATATTGGAATAAGCATTATGGAGTAGAATGGATATTTTACATAACATTTCAAGAGAAAACATGTGGCTACCCAGTGACGTCAGGTTAGCATGTCTGCCTCCGCTTCCGCTCCCACCCTCCAAGTGTGTGAGCAAGTCTCATAACTGACTTTTTACTTGTAAGCAAAAACTATGTATCTGAACAAAATTTGTTTGAAAGCAAATCCAATCATCCCACAAAACTTTTAAAGATGACAAACCAACCGATAATTATTAAGCACTTACCAGGGCAACAATGAAAGCATGCCTGTCTTTGCTTGTCTTGGGAACTGCTGAAAAGAGCCTCTTAGAGCTCCAGAACCTTAAGTCCAAGTTCCTGCCAGGTCTACTGCCAGCCAGCTTCTCAACTCAGCACCAGAAAACAAAGCTAGTCTTCCTTCCACAAAATCAGCTGCCCATCTAATTTCTGCAGTACTAAACAACATTCTCCCAGACTCACAAGCTGCAAAACCTTGGGTCACTTTTAAATACCTGCTTCGTCTTTGTCATCTATACCCTGCTAACCACTTTATCCTTCAGAATCATCACAGCATCTTTTGCATTCACTCCTTTCTCTCTATCCCCAGGTAAATACCAAAGATAAGGCACTTGACCTTAACTCCCCACTCAACTACAGCAATTGCCTTGTAATTACTTTTCCTGTCTCCAGTTTCTCCCTACCACATACCACCACCAGCAGACATGCCACCACCAGGAGTTACAGTGGGTACCTTCTCTTGTCTGTGACTTCCTCTCAAACATTTTAAAACCTTATACCTGTTAGCAACAATATCCTGGCTTTCCTAAACTTGGGAATCATGGTGTTCTAGATTACTGGGCTTTATAGATACCCAAAATGTATTCTTTTGGCAATAAGTTTTATTTCAGTACTTTTGAATATATCATATTTGTCCTACCTTCTCAAAAATCAAATAAATAGTGAACACTTTTTCTTGATGGCCTTGGGTCATTATCATCACAAGGATATACAAAAGTATAATAAATTATACTCATAAAAACATCCAAAGATACTGCTGAGGTCCCAATCTGGCTGGCTCTCATATTACAACTGCTACTTCTGATATGCCCCATGTGTTTATACTACTTAAAGTGTGTAGTGTCTATTTGGGTTGCCTAGAAGCCTTTTTTGCTAGCCTCCTGGCCTAAGGTTATGCTTGCAATTGATAACACTGACTGATAACCAAACACCAAACAGGTGAGGTGTACCTAGATTTAACCTTCATATTTATAAAGTCTTGCCTTGCCAAATTATTTAAAAATTCATGGAAGGCAGAGACTCTTTTCATGCAGTCTATATTTCCTGTTACTCCTAGCTACTGTTTCATCATCACATAGCTCATGAAATCACACAGAACTTTTTTTTTTTTTTTTAATTAGCTGGAAAATAAGTATACTTACAAATGTAAGTCTTTAACCACAATAAATGACATACCGAGTTTGTTAAAGAAAAGTCAAAGAGAATTTAAGTTGTTACGTGAAAAGTACCAAAGGTTTACATATCTCTTTTTCTTATATTTATGCATATGTATATGCATGCACATTTGACCTCAAGTGCAGCCTTCATCAATCAGAACTTCCCCAGCCACAGAACTAAAAAGCTGCCTGAATAGGCACCAGGGATCTGAAGCATAAAGAAGCAAAAGCCAGATCATGCAGAAACTTGAAGATAAAATATTTGGTACCTCAAGACTAGACATCAGAGGTGCAGAAGGTTTTACTGCTGTGTGAAGGTTTTACTGCTGTGTAAGAACACACTGATGAAGAATGGAGGGAATGGTGCCCCTAGTACACCTGCATCGTCCCAGCAGAGAACAAAATCAGTATTTTAGCTCTGCAAAAAATCTTTTTTAAAAACAGCCTAGAGCCAGCACAGTGGCTCATGACTGTAATCCCAGCACTGTGGGAGGCCAAGGCAGGAGAATTGCTTGAACTCAGGAGTTCCAGACAAGTCTGGGCAACACAGCGAGAACTCACCTCTTAAAAAAAATCAAAAATTAGATGGGTGTGGTGGCTCATGCCTATAAGTCCCAACGACCCAAGAAGCTGAGGCAGAAGGCTCACCTGAGCCGAGCAGGTCAAGGCTGCGCTAAGCCATTGTCACTGCACTCCAGCCTGAGGGACATAGAAAATTCTGATAAAAATTCAGAAATTTTACAAAATCTGAGGTGTATTTATCTGTTTGGTTCTTCAAAAACAAAAGTATTGCTTTCTGTTTACTCAAAAACAAAGTCTATCATTTGATCAATATAGCTAAACACACACACACACAGCCATCTGAGATATTTTTCAAACAAGGATTCTCAATACAGAAATGTCACCTACTTATAGGGAAATGTTCAATGCTATTGCCTGTTTCTGTGGAAACAAACAACAAAGACTTATACTTACCAATGCTTAAGGAAAAAAATTAAACAGCACAGTTCAAGCTTCTCAAGTATTTTCAGTTCATTCTGTCCTCCCACCTCTCCAAGTGTATTCATCTGACATGGTATCAATGTGGCTTTCCCCGTTTGGTTTATTGCCTTGACACAAAGCCTTGATGTGGCTTTGTTTAATTTAGCTTTATGGGCTTCCCTACCACAATGTTAATATCCCAGTGTTGGCAAATAAAGCAAGCCACCTCAATAACAGGTTAAAGCTGTTTTTTGATTTGTTTTGTTTTTTAACTCTTTATTTGCTAGCACCAAGATGGAAAGGCCTGGTAAAATTGGTTCTCTTTACACAATAGAGAAACAGACATGAGAGGACAAACAGATAAAAGAACAAAAGAAATTATGTACACAATTAAACATGCTAAAAAGAAAAAAAGAATGTTATATAAAATTTCAGACACTCCCCCAAAAGATCATTTTTTTAATGCACATTGCAATTTTTTTGAAGCTTAGACCAAAAAAAAGCAGGAAAACAGTGGGTGGCAATGGCCAAGATATTCTGGAAGCTTCTATATGCCTATATTCCATATACAGATAACTGTAGTTAACCACATTTCAAAAATGGAGAGCAATCTGTCAAGCTAAAAAAAAGGGAGGTGGGGAGGGGAGAAGAAAAAAGGTATTCTGAGTAAATCACTTTTTCTCTAGAGTATATAATATCCTGTTTTAGGTTTATCCATACAATAAAAGGAAAAAAAAGGTGTGTCTATCAAGAGCTTGGTATGGTTATTTTTTAAACTCAACACTGATACTTTTAAAAACATAAGCTGTCCAAGTTTTAATTACAATTTATGGTGACACACCTTAGTAGACTTAAATGAGAACAGCCCCTTGGTTTAAGAAAAAAAGAAAATAACTCTTACTACCCATTTATTTCTGAAAGTACACTTGAATTACAAAAAATGATGCTCTATTATAAACAGCATACAAAAGGAAAAAGTGTTTACCTTTTGCCAGAAGACTTAATTCCAATATAAACTGAGAAGGGGAAGGACTGATTTTATTTTTGAATAGTCCCTGGTAATTACGGTAGGATTACACACACATTGCAAGTCTTGCCTAGTCCTGGCTGTCTCTGACAATAGACATCCTTCCCTGTTTCCACTATTGCAGTCCTGCTTTACCACTCTGGCTTCCTGAACTCCCAGTATCCGGCTCATACAGAAAAACGTAAGTGTGCCAAACTACACAACACCTGGGCAGTGTAAGCCAATCCGCCTCCCAGAGACACAGCCTAGGGGTTCTTTGTTAACAACCCATTCAAAGGAAGGAATTTAAAGAAAACAAACTTAAGAGGACCTCTCTGTTGCTGAGCCTCAGGAGACCAAAGCTTCAAACAGAAAATGCTATTATTATAGCTTCTTTATTGACATATTATTGAAAAAATTAAATAATATGAAATGTTTATGACAGGAGAATACTGAATGAATACTGTGCCAACGAGATCTGATAAAACTAGCAATACTCTCCCAAAGGTAGGAGACTTGACCAAAACACTGACAGAGCAAGCGCTCTCTTAACCAAGTTCCACTGAACCAAACCTCCAGATTAATCACACACCTCTGTTCCTTCAGTAAAATATACCAGTGAAATTCCTGACACTGTGGGAACTGCCCTCCTCCAGAATATACAGCATATTTCTATCTCCTAATCCCCAGCCCCTACTGAATGGTGGGTTTATAACAAATCTGTAATGTTAATTGTACTTGTAATTATACCAACTTTTATGTAGATCAGTGAAATATAAAAAAAAGTAAAGTTATTTTTGTAGAAGTTAAATTGAATTATTTGGAGAAGTTCAATAAAGTGAATCAATTAATAAAAAATATTAAAATAGGCTTGGGGAGAAACTATAAATGAAGGATGGGGATGATAAAAAATCTATACAGCCGGGCTCGGTGGCTCAGCCTGTAATCCCGAGCCTTTGGGAGGCTGAGGTGAGTGGATTGCCTGAGCCCGCGGGTTCGAGACCCGCCTGGGCAGCGAGACCTCATCTCTACAATAAATCAAAAAATCAGCCGGGCGTGATAGCACATGCCTGTAATTCCGGCTACTCGGAAGGCTGAGGCAGAAGGATCGCCGGAGCCCAGCAGGCGAGGCTGCGGTGGCCAGGAGCGGTCACTGCACTCCACTCCAGTCTGGGCGACCGAGTGAGACTCCAACTCAAAAAAAAAATCTATACCTTGGTTCTGAAGCAAGAACTAAAATAACAATTCCATTCCTGATTCCATCAGCCTCAGAATATTACACTAGAAATTGCTGCTCTTTGCTCCCTTCAGTTCCATCCTTCAAAATGATGCTTTAGAGGTATCCTACTTTCTCTGCCTCTATACAAAGTCAAGCGTGAGGAAAATATTAAAAATTACCTTAAGCATTTTATATTCTGCTTTGACCAGCTTTTTCAATTAACTGACTAAATATTCGTTCTAATTGTGTTAGAGCAGAAGTTTTACACTAAATAAAGTTAGCATAAACCATTGCAAGGCACCAAGACAAATGTCACTACTTCTTTGACACAACTAGCAGCTTTCAGAAGAGGCAGTTCAATAAGAAAAAGACTGTGAGTAGAAAGGTCACCAGGGCCCTTTCTCCAAATTACTTCTATCAAGTGTAGCAACTATTAAGGGTAAAAGGTTAGGACAGCCTTAAAGTGCGGATATAAAAAAGTCAATGACTTTTTAACTCATCTGTTTTGTAAATAGCATTCTTAAATTATAGATGATTTCTCTTTAATATTGATCAAGAGAATCAGATTAAATGAAAAGTCTGTCGCAAAAAGAGAAGACAAGAGTAAGCCTCATGGAACAATAACTAAAATAAGGCATAGAGAGATTAATAACTTGACCAAGGTTACAGAACTAGGAAATAATACAGCCAAAGCCATCTGATTCCAATTCACTCTCAACCAAAAGTAATAGTGATATTAAGGATCATGATTTTTAAAAATGAAAATGGTATAACAATAATAAATAATAGAAAACGCGTGGCAATTTCTTCAGATCCCCTCCCACTGTGGGAGCTTTTCTGTCCTCTCAATAAATCCTGCTTTCTCGTGTTCCAGCAAAAAAAGAAAATGCCATAGTCCAATTCACAAAGAAATAGGATAAAAATTTTTATATTTTTAACTATCTGTCTCTCCTTAGATGGCTAGGAGCACTTTCATAACTCACTTTTACCTATGAGCATTAGCCACCGATGTCTATATTAAGAAATGGAATGCCTTTCCTACAGGAAGATGCTCTGGCCACCTGTGTGCTGAGACTAGAAACCGGGGGACCCCATTGGAGGCTATCATTGTCTAGTTAGGTTTACTATAAAATAAGAAATAAATCATGGCCTGACCTAAGGCAGGGACCAAAAATCAAAGAGGATGATAGAAATATACTTAGGCAGCAGTCATCTCCCAATAAGTATTTGCCTATTATTATTATTACCTATAAATTATCATAGTTATGATTAAACACTTATTGGGCCAGACACTCAGCTATGGACTAAAAATACTGAAACACAATTTGACTCAAGGTCTAATTTATCTACTCCTCCATACACGTTGCTTACAACTCTTCTCCCTGCAAGGCCCACTCCTGTCATACTAACCGATGACTCGATCTCTTCACCTCCAAAATATAACTTACGAGCAACATATTCCTTTCTTTTTAGGCCCCAAATTCAGCATGAAGGGTAATGATCCAGGGAGGGAGAAAAAAAAAACCCTTGACAAAATAGCACAGTGTGCAGTGGACATATGACAGAGACAGTTTTTGGTTTTTGCGCTTTTTCTTTTTTGAGTCAGAGTCTCACTCTGTCGCCCAGACTAGAGTGCAGCGGCAGGATCACAACTCACCACTGTCTTGACCTCCTGAGTTCAGGCCATCCTTCTGCCTCAGTCTCTGGAATAGGTGGACTCCAGGCACACACCACCACATCCAGCTCATTTTTTTAATTTTTTGTAGAGACGAAGTCTTACCCTGTTGCCCAGTCTGGTCTTGAACTCCTGTGCTCAAGCAATCCACCTGTATTGGCCTTCCTAAGTCCTGATATTACAGGTATGAGTCACCATGCCCAGCCTGAGAATGTCAAATTCAGAAAACTAGTTTTAAGTTAGGCTCTTCTTGGCTTTAAGGAAGCTTTATTTTTTTTTTCTATTTTTTTTTTTCTACTTTTTTTCACACATGACATAAGTCCTTATTAATGCCATTTTCCTCTTCCCAAAGATGTTACTAATCTACAAACAATATTAAAATTTTCTATCTAGATATGCCAGTCCTGCCCAATATCATTTCTTATAGCCACAGTACAAAGTTAGCAACCAGAATTATTTTATCTATTTAAGTTCCAAGGTACTGCGCTTTGAGTTTCTGCTTCTGCTCTAACAAACAAAGCAACTGCTTCATTCTCTATAAACAGGGTTTTCTCTTTTCCTGGATATTAAATATAATTTGTAAATTATAAATACTTAAATGTTAAGAACATTATCATTTAAAGCAACAGAACAAAGGAGCACAGTAGGAATCTTAATATTGCTTCAGATGTTACACGAATTCTCCCTGTCCTGATGATGATGATTATAAAACAAGTCTTAAATGGCTCTTTATCTACTGACTATGACATCACCATTGGCATCCGCTGCACTATAATTGTTTTTGGGGAGAAGCACTGCATATCTCTGAGCTGCTATCACATGCATTCTCTATTCCCTCCCTATCATCCAAACACTGTATTTAGGGAACAATATAAACAATACATCAATTAGAGTCCTTTAAAATTGAGAGTCAAACAGAAAAACACACCAATTATCTGGTTTTCTGTTTTATAACAACATAATTTTGAAGCTATAATTTATTTGCCATAAGTTATAAATAATGAGTTTTTCAAATCATTCTCCCTCTAAGCATTTATGTTGTATTAATCTTTTTCCACAAGTGTGTGTGTGTGTGTGTGTGTGTGTGTGTGTGTGTGTGTGTGTGTGTGTATCTTCTGACTCCATGACTCATTTTGTCCAATTTCTCAATTACGGCAACTACGTCAAAAAAGAAACCATGATTACTAAATTCAAAAAAGGATTCCCTATAATCTTCTGTTGATTTAAGTATCAGTGAAAGTAGATTTGTGCTCTGTACCAGTTCACCTACAAGAAGTCAAATTAGGACTGAATGAAACAACAGGAAAGTATAGGTCCAACAATGTAACACATACTGAAGCAGGCCATATACCATCTTGCAAAATAGATGAGGTTTTATTGGTGATGATTCTCCCATTCCTTCATCATACAAACTTATGGCTTTAGTAGTTTCTGAATTTGCACCACTCACTTAAAAGCAACTTGGCCTGCGCTGGAACTAATTCAGCTCTTAAACCTCTCATCCTTCTAAAGATGAAGACTTGTGGATAAGGCCACAAAACCTGCCATGAGTTAGCACAGTATACTAACTTCTACTACCCTCATACTAAGGCCTAAAATAAGAACACAGTCCCTGCTTTCTTTCAGAGAACTACCTTCAGAGTGAGAATCATCCCACAAACGCTGCATTCCTCTGTTCCTCTCTTCCAAATACTGCTTTAATAATAGGTTTATCAATGTTAGCACTATTGACATTTTGTATCAAATTATTTGTTCTTGGGAGAGCTAGCCTGTGTATTGTAGAATATTTCATTGTCCAATAACAATAAATGCCAGGAGTAATCCCCCTAGTTATAACAACCGAAAACATCTCCAAATGTTGCCAAATGTCCCCTGGGAGGCAAAATCACCTCGGATGAGAATCACTGCCTTAGAGACATCCCACTGTCTATGTGCACTGTATGAAGTCTAGGATGAGGAAAGCATAATGAAAATATAAGAATAAATTCAAAATTCTTCCCACTGTCTTGAATCTTAAAGACGCACAGCCTTGAAGGCCATGAGCCTGGGTCTAGAGTTAGGAGTGTGCCCAGTTCTATAGCCCAGGTGCTTAGGCTCTGACTAGCTAGCTGGCAGATAATAGGCCTCTCCTTGCTGTGACCATCTTTCTTCTCCTTCCCTGGCTTTTGACTGAGAGATCAGACCAAAACTGTGAGAAGTATGAGTCTCCTAAAAGACAATTATAAAGTCAGTATTCCCTTTATACTTCCATTATGGAGACTAGCCTATAAGAAAGACAATTTAATGACATTAAGGCATACTTTACTAGGCTATATTTCAAACATAAACTGGTAGCTGTGCTAGGAAGCATCAAAAAATTTTTTTAAATGCACCAAGAAGAAAGGGCAAAAGAAAAGCTTTTCTTCAAGGCTTCAAGTATCCCCTTGATAATGGTGCCATTCATGGACCAGAAAAGATACTCGTTTCATGAGTGTCACATAATAGCTTCTTGTTGCAATAACCATTACAATATAGCATTTATCTAAAAGCTTGTGGGGAGCAGAATCAAAATACAGTAACTATAGGTGGCTCACCTTTTTTTTACTCTTAAAACAAATACTCTTAACTCACCAAGTTTTAGCATGATTATCACTGATGGGTATGATTTTCATCTAGTAGGAATAATGTTTGATTGGTACCTAAACTATTTAGATTCTCATAAACCCTCAAGTAAATTGTTGTTGAAAACATTATAAAAGCAAACAAATTTATTTTACTCCAGCGCAAACCAACATCAAAAGAAGACCACTATAAGTCAAAAAACAAATATAGCTTTGCTCCAAAAACATCTGATCTTAATCTGTCAAAAATTACCACTATAGTGCTCTTCATTATGCCATCTTTAACAACACTAAAAGTCATTACTCCTTTTTACTTCTCCTACCTTCAAAGAATTTATAGGAACATTGCACTTTACTAAGTGATGAATATTTTTTGAGTTGGAGTCTCACTCTGTCGTCCAGGCTGGAGTGTAGTGGCCACTCCCGGCCACCGCAGCTCGACCTGCTGGGTTCCGGCGATTCTTCCGCCTCAGCCTTCCGAGGAGCCGGAATTACAGGCATGCGCTACCCGGCTGACTTTTTGATTTATTGTAGAGATGAGGTCTCGCTGCCCAGGCGGGTCTCGAACCCGCGGGCTCAGGCAATCCACTCACCTCAGCCTCCCAAAGGCGCGGGATTACAGGCTGAGCCACCAAGCCCGGCTCTAAGTGATGAATATTAAAGTCAGTGAAGAACAAGATAAAATCACACATTATTGAAATTATTCCTGCAAATTTCTTCATATGTAAATTATTTCACATATACATTTAAAGTTAATACCAAAGATAGAGTGCATATAGATGGATTCATGTAAATTAAATTTGCATATAATATGTCTGCACTGTTCTAAGACACTTCTAAGCAAAAATATATAAATGACAGAGTGCTCAATTATTTATTATCCAATCCTTAGAGTAAGACACATCTTTTTAGTCAATATTGTGTGCCAACCCTGAACTATTCTAACAGATTCAAATATCCAAATTCGACCAAGAAAAATTACTATATCTTGTTCCTTATATCTACCATATATTTTTTGTAATTCCAGATATAAATGTTAATCTATATTTGGTGCATATGTTCTCTTTTCATGAGTCTCACTTGGTCCAGTACTAAAAGCTCATGCTCACAAGTGTAAACAAAACGAATGATTAGGAGACAGCTACTCAGTCAGACTTATCTATCTTGCTGAAGCTCTCCAGCTGAGCCAGATGAATGAGCAACAGTAAAGTGAAGAGGAAATGGGAAGCAAATTGTTTGTTTAAATATGTTACCAAGACAAGCACAGGCATCTGAAAAACACAAAAATCCTAAGTATAGCTGGAAATATACCATTACAATAGATCTTAGGACAACAAAAAATGGAGGATAATAGCCAAAAAAAGAAGGTGAAAGAATAATAAGTCACTGAACCTCCAACACTGCCATCAAGTCTAATTTGTGATGGAAGCAACTGGTGCATTCTTGCAAAACATGTGTTAATCTCTACAACAGTTTCTCAGGGGATCACCATTCCAATCAACAGAATTCACAGCCAGAAATTTCCCAAATGTATTATAAGCTAACTAAAATCTGATAAATATAGGTTCTTTTAAAGAAAGAGTTCTCTTAATGGGGTTATGTTTATAATGAACAGACATTATTAAAACTGGAGCTTTAAATGCAGAAGAAAAGTCTGTACTTTAAATGTAATAAAATTAAAATCACATACATTTTGAAAGACATATTTAAAAATTAAAATGCTTATAACTTTGTGGAGGGAAAAAATCATCCTATCCCAGGTGGGAGGGTAAAACTATATACCTCTAACCATATGGTTTTCATGTGGAGTCAGAAAAAGAAATACAAAGTCACACCAGAACACAGTGACAACTACAGTCAAAGAAACAGGCTGCAACATGACATCAGGGCAGAAAAGGCCTAATGTGGAACTAGGAGCCAAAGCTAAGTGCCCAGGGTTACAGAGTCAGGTTAAATAGGAACAAAACATAGCATTTTCAAACAAGTAGGATGAAATCAGTGAGGTGGGATCTGTGCACACACAGTAGATACCCAACTGTCTGCTGCCATGGCTAGGCCCCAGTAAGCAGGTTAGGTAAGCAAAACACATTAAGGTAAGACTTCAATAGTGCTCTGAGCGAAACATTGCCCAAAACTACTACACTGAAGTTATAACTATTCAGATTGACATACCAACTTTTCTAAAACCACAAATTATTGAATACCTATGAAGTATTTTATAGACTTTATCTAATTTAATTAAGCTCTCACAAAAATCTTCTGGAGCAAATATCAATTCTTTTTTTTTTTTTTTTTGAGTTGAAGTCTCACTCTGTCATCCAGGTTGGAGTACAGTGGCACACTCACAGCCACCACAGCCTCAGCTGGGCTCAGACAACCCTTCCACCTCAGCCTTCCAAGTAGCTGGAACTACAGGTACATGCCACCATGCCTGGCTAATTTTTGATTTATTGTAGAGATGAGGTCTCGCCAAGTTGCCCAGGTTGGTTTCAAACCCATGGGCTCAGGCAATCCTCTCACCTAGGCTTCCCAAAGTGCTAGAATTATAGGCGTCCACCATGCCCAGCTAATTTTTTATTTATTATAGAGGTGAGGTCTCGTCAAATTGCCCAGGCTGGTCTCGAACCTATGGGCTCAGGCAATCCTCTCACCTCAGCCTCCCAAAGTGCCGGGATTATAGGCATGAACCACCGTATCCAGTCAACTCTATTTTTAAAATAAAGAAAATAAGATTTAGAAGACATAGTTTTCCAAAATTCAAACAGTCAATAAGTGGTAGAGCTAAACTTTGAGTTAGTTAGGCCAAGGCCAAGATCTTTTTGATTCCAAAGCCAGTGTTCTCAAGAATAAACTATCACCTCTGAATGTGTGCATTTCGCATTTAAACATACTATCAAAAGACTATGAGTTACTGGCAACATCCTAAAGACAAACCTTGATTATTAACCAGTTAAATAATACTGTGAACTTTAAATCAATACCTCCAACAAGTCATGTACACTATTTAAGACTTCCATTGGCATTTTTAAATTTGTTATGTATCACTCTTGTCAGGAAGCTGAAATGATTTGGGATATTATATAATATGAGGTAATGCAATGTCCACAAAGAGAGGAAGAGGGCCCAAGTATTGTTCAGATGCATCACGATATAATATGGAGGAACCTAGACTCCTCTGGATCAAAAGGCTGCCAGCATGCAAATAAAGAATTTGAAAAACTATAGCAGTTCACCAAGTAATGGCTCTCAGGCCAGCAGCTTCGATATAACCTAGAAACTTGTTAGAAATGCAAGTTCTCCAGATCTACTGAACCAGAAAGTCAGAGTGGGGATCAGCAATCGGTGTTTTAAATAATCCTAGTGGTGATTCTGATAACCACACTGAAGTCTGAGGACCATTAAACTACAGAATATAGAATGAAACATACAGTGTTCTATAATGTTTCTTAAAACTGATAGGCATCTGACCAGGCGTGGCAGCTCACATCTGTAATCCCAGCCAGCACCTAGGGAGGCAGAGGGAAGAGGAATGCCTGCGCCCAGGGGTTCAAGATCAGCCTGGGCAACTTGACAAGACCGCTTCTCTACAATTAAAAAAAAAAAAAGTAATTAGCATGCACCTGTAGTTCCAGCTACTTGGAAGGCTGAGGCAAAAGGATCACCTGACCCAGTAGGTCAAGGCTGCTGTAGCCATGATTGTGCCATTGCACTCCACCCTGGGCAAGAGTGAGACTCCAACTGAAACAAAACAAAAAACAAAAAACAAAACCAATAGGCATCAAATGGCAATGAATAATAACATGAACTTTAAATAAAACTGAATACTGAAGTAGTACCCATTAGGCCAAGTTAATTATAAAATTCTTAAATGATTTCCAAAGAAGAAAAAGGTGGGATCCTTGAAAGAGTGGTAAGGCCAAAATTAGTATCCTAAAAACAAACCTTTATTATCCAGTTAAATAGTTCTGTCAACTTTAAAATCAATACCTCCAACAAATCATGTACACTATTTCTTACTGCAGTCATTACCAGGAACAAAAACAAAAAAACAAAGTGAAATAAACCAGACCACTTTTTAACCTTTCAGATGTTAACATTCACCTAAGTGAAACAAATTTAACTTTTCATTCTTGAAAAGCTTAATGATATCTGCACAGTTAGCATATATACCATATATTCATACAACCCATACAAATTTCCAAAAGTACAAGGATAACTGGTTCATACCCAGAATTATATTATTATACATTGTTAAAAGAAGACAGACATTTGAGATCATTTCACTCAACCCTATTATTTTATAAATTAGGGAACTGAGGGCCAAAATATTCAGAGATGGCTACTGGCAGAACTAAAACCAGACCCTGGCCTTCCTGACCACCAGACTGGAGTGCTCTCAATCCACCATCCTGCCTTAGCTATGATTTCACTTAATAAAAAAACAGAACATGTAACCTAATGATGTTTCAGCAAGTTCCAAAGCCACTGGAATTAATAGAAACTGAAAACAAAAAAGACTATTATTCAGCTATCTTAAAGAACTGATAGAAAGAGAAATCATAACCTAACAAATTGAATACGAGACAGGACCTTGTACTTGCATACCAGCTCCAACCACAAGAGACAGTATCTGTTTCTACTATAATTGAATTCTGCACTATGTAATGAAAAGATAAGTCAATTACTGAGCAATTTAAACAGACAACTATATGAATTAGTACCTGTTTAGTCACAAGTTGTTTTTGACTCGTCACTTAATTTCAGCGAGGACAATTATAAAGGGGACATTTATCCCTCTGAATGCTTACAAAGCATCCACCATGTGTCTCCATGCACAGGGACACTGCAGTGAGTGAATCAAATAGCATGGCAAAAACTCTCCTGAGGATTACTGGCCAAGGGGAGGGAGAGTGATGAGCATTATGGAGACAATGAAAACAGTGTAATGAAATAGGTGACTGGAGAAGAGTGGGGATTGGTAAAGACCTTTCTGAGGAGGTGACATTTGATCTGAGACCTGAAAAAGATATTTGAAGGTCTGGGGGAAGATTACCGACAAAAGTGACCGCAAATACAAAGACTGAGTAGAGAGTGAACTTAGGGGCTCAGAGTCAGCTGAAGCAAAGTTACTGAGGGGAAGCAGGGGCCGGAGGCAAGGCTGAGAGGCCAGCAGGAGCAGGTAAGCCTCAGAGGGTATTTGGATTTCATTCTAAGTGCAATGGGAAACCCCCGGAAGGTTTTAAATAGGAGCACAACAGGATCTAATTACATATGAATACAACAAAATCATTACAAATTCTAACCGGCCTTTGAGTTTATTATTCTAGCCACTATCATTCCCTGTATTAAAGATGTATAAGCCACAGCTAACCTCCTGGGAATGCAGGAGTCAGAGGTTTAATTTAAAATATTTCCACAGCATAGTATAGGCAAACATGCTAAAGAATGAATCGAAATCTATACCATATCATCAAGTTATAAATATTAGATCAATAAACTAATACACAGTTACTCCAAAGGACAAATTATCCTATCTCCTGGATACTTAGCCTGTGTACTATCTAGAATAGCAGTATAATAGTTTTACAATGTGTCTTTTGGAACTCTAATGCTACTTCCACTAAAATAAAATTTAAAAAAGAAAGCTTAATTTGAACACATGCTTCTATATTTCTAAAAAATATGTAGTCTTACTGCTTAGATATCTATGTTTCAAAGCAAAATAACAGCAAGGTCCTGATGGAATAACACAGTATAGAATATGTCAAAGAAAGCTCAGAATAAAGAATCAATGATAGTCAACCACTCTCCTTAACAAATTTTCCACTGCCAGTTCAACAAAATTATTTCCTAATTAAATTGAAAGCTATATTTAGTCTTCCAGGTTACTCTCTTTAGAACCTCTAAGTATAAAATTACATTATTTTAAAAAAAAATAATATAGCATCCAAAAGTTATTGGCTGCCTAGTCTGCTCTTCAAGTCAGTGATTTCCAACACTGGTTTTTTTTAATTGCTAAGTTTTCCAATCATTCCCTCAAAAAAACATGTACTTAGTCTCCTGTGTCACAATGGTCTTCCAGGTGCTAGGGAGAACATCGAAGGCAATATATTTGAAAAGAGTTCAGGCTAATAAAATACATAGTGACAACAGAACGTGGCAAATACAATAACAGAAGTCATACCTAAATCTTCCAAGTTTGGGATTCTTTGTTACATGGAAAACTGACTGGTTCACTCCTTGTCATATCCCATAACAAGGAAATTCCATCAAGTGACATCACCTAGACTCAGGCAATTCTTGGGAAATTGACAGTTAATGAGAAATTTTCAGCAGGGAAGCAACATGAACAATTTGAGATTTAGAATAGTAACTTGTGGTATATTACAGAAATACACTGAAGAAGGTAGACACCATATGCAGGACACCAATGAGAAGGATATTTTAGCGTGAGGGCCAAAGACAATGAATGAAGGACTGAACAAAAATTACAGTCTAAAAAGAAAAGTCCTTACTTTAGGAACACAACCCAAAAAAGTCCTTTCTGAAAAAGAAATCTACACACAACACATGATATCCTGTAATTACAAGGAGTGAGGGAAAAGGTACAGTCAAAAATGGATCACAGATTTAACCCTTTGCACTCAGAGACATTTTGTGGATCACCTACCAGCAACTCGACTGCACTTTTTTACAAAATAGTCAAAAAATGAATCAGTTCATACTAAATAGTATAGCGTTGAAACAATTACTTTATGGTAATGATATTAATGATATTTGGCTTATAATGTAATTTGGGACATTCAGGAACTCATATATGACCAAAAAAATTAAAATTTTGTCTTATATTTGTGTGGTAACATGTGAAACAGTCACTGACATGCATGGCAGGTTCATTGATACATGTTGTGCAACAGTAATTTGTGTAACATCCTCCACCTGGTGTTTTTCTAATCAAGCAGAAAATGTAGTCTCGTTTTCTTCCTCCCACATTAATAATATGTAATTTATTGTCCAGTCTGCTGTAGGAAGACAACGTGGAAGGATACACACTCGTGATTCCTGAAAACCGCTTCTCAACTGATCAGTCAGAAGTTTGACAAATTTCAAATGGGACATAGGTTTTTCATTGTTTTTGGATGGAAAACTTCAAGGAAATACACCTTTTTAAAAAATCTGTACTTGCATGAGTTTGTCCTGTATAATCATCAGCAATCTTTTTATGTCCCAAGAGGGTACATCTGAGTGGGTTGCTAGATTTACGATGTCCCCTCAAGAGGGGACATCCAAGTGCAAAGGGTTAAATGTAAAAACTGAAATTACAGAGTTTCTAGGAGAAAATTCAGGCAAAAAATCTTTGTAACTTTGTGGTAGGCAAGAAAATACTAGATAAATTAGACTTTATAAAAATTGTAACTTTTGCTCTTCAAAAGGCGCCATTAAGAAAATACACAAATTATTAATATTAAATTTAATTAACTAATTAAATTTACTTGACAAAATAGAAAATATATAGGAAACCACAGAATAGAATAAAATATTTTCAATACACATATATACCTAACAAGGACTTAAATCCAGTATACATGAAGAACTTTTATTACTCAATAGCCCAATTTTTTAAAAAGATCAAAATATCTAAACACATATCTCTACAAATGAAGATACCTGAATGGCAAATACACATGTGGAAAGATGCTCAAAATCATTCATTAACAAGGAAATGAAAATTTAAACCACAATAAGATACCACTACACACCCAATAGAATGGCTAAGATTTAAGAGATAAACAACAAATATCACAGAGAATATACACCAACTACAACTTTCAAACACTACTATTGAGAATTCAAAATGGTACAAACACTTTGGAAAGCTGTTTTGCAGTTTTTTATAAAGTCAAACATCTACCATAGTGCTGCTAAATATTTACCCAAGAGAAAAACATATGTTCACACAAAGTCTTGTACAATGTTCATAGTGCATTATTCATATTAGCCAAAAACTAGAAACAGCCCAGTATCCATCAATAGGACAATGACTAAACCTACTGTCATGTAAGAATACCAGTCAGCAATGAAAATGAACTACTGACTACAACATGGATGAATCTCAAAATCACTATGCTGAGTAAAAGTGATCAACGCAAAAAGAATACATAGCATATGTGATGGTTAAATTTTGTACTCAACTTGGTTAAGCTGGTGCCCAAATGTTTGGTCAAGCACTAGTCTAGATGTTGCTGTAAAAATATTTCATAGATGTGATTAACATCTACAATAGTTGACTTTAAGTAGACTTCCTTGGATAATGTGGGTGAGCCTTCATCCAATCAGTTGAAGGACATTAAGAACAAAAACTGAGGTTTCCCAGAGCAAAAGGAATTCTGTTTCAAGACGCTAACATAGAAATTCTGCCTACATTTCTAGCCAGCTCCATAGATTTTGGACTCAAGACGACAACATCAACTGTCTGATTTTCCAGCCTGCTGCCTGCTCTACAAACTTCGATCTCAAGACTGCTACACAGACTCTTCCTGCATGAGTTTCCAGGCTGTCAGCCTGCCCTAAAAATTTGGGGTTTGCCAGTTCCCACAAGTGAGCCAATTCCTTTAAAAAAATGTACACACACACACACACACACACACACATATATTTAAATCTCTTTATAGATATATCTGTGTCTATGTATAGACATAGGATATCGGTTTTCTTTCTCTGGGTAGCTGGATAAATATAATACAGCATATTATATTTATATGAAGTTATATAAAATTATAGAAAATGCAAACTAATCTCTAGTGACTAAAAGTAGATAATGATTTGGTTCCCTGAGGCCAAGGGTAGATAAAGGATGAACTGATTGCAAAGTGGCATGAAAAACCTGGGGGGGGAAATGATGAAAATATTTCATATATTGACTGTGGTGGTGATATCACAGGTGTAGGTGTGTGTGTGTGTGTGTGTGTGTGTGTGTGAGAGAGAGACACAAAACTGACTTAATTATATACTTTAAATGGTTACATCTTATTGTACATAAATTATACCTCAATAAGTTATACCTAAACTCAGCAACTGGATGAATGATAGTGTCATTAGCTGAGATTAAAAAAAAAAATAGGAAGAATACATGCAGAAGTAGATTTAGTTTTAATCACATTAAGCTTGGGTTCTGAGCTTAGGCCTCAAAAGGTAAATGTGAGCTGAATGCAACTTTGGGAGTTGTCTATACAAAAGTAATGTGGATGGCTAAACATAGATCCGATGAGAACAAGACAGCAAGTGAAGAAAAAGAATGTCTCATGGTGTTCCATAGAATCTGCTATTGGGTTTTTTGAGACCTTAGGAGTGCAGTTTCAGTGGAGTAGCAGGGCTGAAAGTTAGGCTGAAATCAGAAAAGGAAGGCCAGGCACAGTGGCTCAGGCCTGTAATCCCAGCACTTTGGGAGACCAAGGCGAGAGGATTGCCCAAAGATTCAAGACCAGCCTGGGTAGCATGGCAAGACGTTATCTCTACAATAAGTCAGAAAAATTAGCCAGGCATAGTGGCATGTACCTGTAGTCCCAGCTACTTGGAAGACTGAGGCAGAAGGATCGCCTGAATTCAGGAGGCAGAGGCTGCAGTAGCTATGACTGTGTCACTAAACTCCAGCCTGGACTACAGAGTGCATAAAGAACAGGACAGGACAGGACAGGACAGGAAAGGAAAGGAAAGGGGGAAAAGGAAATTATTTTTAAGTGACCAAAGGTTTTTTTGTGGGGTTTTTTTACATGGTTATGGGATATTTTTTGAAGAAGCTATCTATAAAAGGAAGAGAAAGAAAAGTTGAGAAACAGGAATGAGAACCAAAAAGGATTTGGGGTTTTTGACGAGATATTTTTGTTTGCTCACATTTTGTTTTGCTATTCATTTGATCTGAAATGTAATTTAGTTTTGATTGTACATACAAAACTTGAACACTTTTATAGCCTCAGAGAATTAGTGGACAATGTCAGTAGGTTGATACCATAAGAGAGAAGGGTAAGGTTTCAAAGAAAAGATCAACACAGACGGAATTGTTACCTTAATTAATCACCCCAGCAGGTACTGCAAATTTTTAAGACAATTTTCAAATTTCCTGCAATTTTAAGTGTATATATAATGCCTTTTTTTTTTTTTTTTTTTTGAGTTGGAGTCTCACTCTGTCGCCCAGACTGG
>NW_007026353.1:22924-52045 GCF_000164805.1 Carlito syrichta | reverse complement strand
GACCCCTTCGCCTCAGGCTTCCAAGTAGCCGGAATTACAGGCATGCGCTACCACGCCCGGCTGATTTTTTGATTTATAGAGATGAGGTCTCACTGCCCTTTTTAAAAGAAGGGGTGGGGAAAAAAAAAAAGAAGGGGTGGGACTTATTATCATATTAATTTAGTCAAGGGCAAAGGAAGAGAAGATTTACAAAGTGATCTCTATGTCAAAGCCTTTCACATTTATCATCGCATCTAAACATCACAACTTTGCAATCCATTTGTAGATGAAAAACGAGAGGCTCAGAGAGGTCGAGTGACTTTCCCAAGGTCAATAGCCCAATTGGCAGCAGACTAAGGCTCAAAATAAAGTTGGTCTGACCCCAATCTCCTTGCACTTGCCCATGCCATGCTATGTGCCTAACAACTGGAAGTATCATAGAGGAGCAAAAATTGTTGAATTCAGCAGCAGCAAACAATATAAGAGGAAAAAAAAAACTGCCTGAGACCACATCTTGTACATGGCCTTGAATCTAGCCAAGCTAATCAGATTTTGGACAACAGGCAGGATGAGCCAAAGAATGACTACATATGTCACAAGAAGGCTGCTGTAAACCGAATGTCTGTTTGCCCATCAAAATTCCTATGTTAAAATACAAACCCCCAATGGGTTGGGGAAGTAATTAGGAAGGGGGGTCTTTGGGAGGTGATTAGGTCATGAGGGCAAAGCCCTCAAGAATTAGATTAGCGCCCTCATAAAAGCAGCCCCAAAGAAATGTCTTGCCGTTCCCACCATATGAGAACACAGTGAGAAGGCAGCCATCTATGACCAGGAGGCAGTCCCACACCAAGGAATCTGCTGGCACCTTGATCTTAAACTTCCTAGCCTCCAGATTTATGAGAAATCAACTATGTTGTTTATAAGGCCACCCATTCTACGGTATCATGCTCTATTATAGCAGTCTGAACTAAGAAAAGGGCTTTGTCACTTTCTGTCAAATTCACAGCAACATCAGCGATGGCTTTTCAAACTTAATTTACTTGAGATTCCTCAACATTAGGAACAGAAATACTCTAAATGTTGGCTCACAAGAAGCCAACAGTACTCATCCCCACTGCCCCCCAAAATATTTATAGTAACTCTTCCAAAAAAGCTGGCATATTTGGTGGTAAAGAAGTATAAATAAGAAAACACACTAACAATAATGAAACTTTACATGCAGCTAAAGTTCTCACTAACACTCATCTCTAAAATTTACTTTTTTATCTCAGGAAGACAATTAAGGCAAACTATATCAAGGCTGAAGAGAAGATCCAAAACATAATTTAATGATATACAAAGCTCAAACAACATTACAGGTTACAAAAGGCTTTGACAATGTCCCACCTTCTACCTATGAGACTTATACTAGCTAACAAATATCCCACTGTATTTCTTGACATTTTCCAGCAGCTAAACCTCTGAAACTTTTTTTTTAATGAAATGAGGTAGGCATCTTAGAGTAAATTCAATTCAGCAGTATCACAGAAACTAAAGATTAAATAAAGGTACTCTCAAAATTCCAGCAGCCTAAGGTTCCCAGCATGATCAAATCTAAGCCTGACCAAATCTAAGCCTTTCTTATTTATGTTGTTTTCCTCCATCTATCCCTTTCCTTTTGTTTCCACAAACATCACATTCTGCCTTCAATTTTAATTGGCCCTCAGCATACCATAAGAGTCCACTATACTTAATTTTAGTTTTGTTTGTTTGCTTGTTTGTTTCTTTTTTGAGAAGCTCTAACTATCCATAAGGTATAGTTAGTAATTTTTTCCCCACAGAGGTCTTCCAGGGAAGAAAGAGAAAATCTAATTTTTTTTTTTTTTTTTTTTTTTTTTTAGTCAGGGTCTCACTCTGTTGCCCAGGCTGGAGTACCACTGGCACCATCACAGCTCACAACAGACTCAACCTCCTGGACTCAGGTAAACCTTCCTCCTCAGCCTCGAGAGTAACTGAGATCACAGGTGCACACCACCATGCCCAGCTAACTTTCTAATTTTTTTTGTACAAATGAGGTCTCACAATGTTGCTCAGGCTGGTCTGGAACTCCTGGACGCAAGCAGTACTCCTACCTTGGCCTCCCAAAGTGCTGAGATTACAGGCATGAGCCACCATGCCCAGATTAATTATTTTTTAAAATGATAAAATTCATTCTATCTTTCAGTTGCCAGATAGGTTCCCTGGACCATTTTATAAACCTAAGATACATTATGAGATCTTAGTGATCTTACTTTTCCTGTGTCTTAAAAAACTATGTTATTTCATCACCCTAAGGATTATTTCATAATTATTCTCAACTATGCTTTAAAAAAAAAGACTAAAATAAGAAAACAAAAATGGAGCAATCACCTACAAAGGGATGATATAATAATGAAATAAACTGCTACTATTGTTTCATCCTTCAGTTTTCTTATTGCACTGCCTAAAGTATTAAATGATCTTCCACAAAAGCTTTAGACTGAAGATACTAACTTTATAGTCCACTTTTAGATTTCATTAAACACAGCTGAAAATTCAAAATTTTTTACTTTCAGCCAGGCTCGGTGGCTCAGCCTGTAATCCCGTGCCTTGGGAGGCTGAGGTAAGTGGATTGCCTGAGCCTGCAGGTTCAAGACCCGCCTGGGCAACTTGGCGAGACCTCATCTCTACAATAAACCAAAAAATTAGCCAGGCGTGGCAGTGCGCGCCTGTAGTTCCAGCTGCTTGGAAGGCTGAGGGGAAGGATTGCCAGAGTCCAGCAGGTCGAGGCTGCAGTGGCCGGGAGCGGCCACTGCACTCCAGTCTGGGTGACAGAGTGAGACTCCAACTCAAAAAAAAAAAAAAGAATTTTTTACTTTCTAATCATAATGGCAAAGAGAAGAAAAGCAACAAAGGGAGACATACTACAAGTCAGAAAATGAATGCAAACAGATGACAGCTCTCTAAACACTGATAATGATGATGATTAAATTGATCATACAGGTTGAGCATCCCTAATCCAAAAATCTGAAACCCGAAAAGCTCCAAAATTTGAAATTTTTTGAGCACCAACAAGTTTCCAGAAATGGATAATGAAGATGACACTGTCAACACTGTAGAAAAAGTACCTATAGACAACATGGCTTATTGAAGGCCTAGAGCAGTGTGCATTCATAACAGAACAAGAAATCATATTGGTTTATAAAATCAGAAACATCTAAGACAAAAACCACTGCTAATGAGGCAGATGACTCTGAAAGAAACATTTTAAAAAGCCACCCAGCAGATGCATCCTCATCCCTAGAGGACCCACCTCCCGCTCCCTCAACTGCTTCTGATGTTTATTCTCACCTAAGTAAATAATACAGTGTATATTATTAACCTTTTAATCAAAACACAGCAACAAAAATAGAGTGCCATTGTATGTCATGGCTGTTGTATTTTGGTGATGTTGCTGTGCTTAGTTTTTATTTTTTCACTGTAGTAACAGTATGTCTTTTTTTTTTTTTTACTGTTAAGTACTTGCATGTGAATAAGTATAAGAAATGATTGCTTAACCACTGAATGGTGGTGATGACAACCAACCACAGACTGTCTACATGGGTGGTTGAGATAATGACATCTTTGCTTTCTGATGGTTCACTGTACACAGACTTTGTTTCACACATAAAAGTATTCAAAATATTATATAAGATTACCTTCAGGCTATATGTAAAGGTATATATGAAATATAAGTGAATTTTGTGTCTAGACTTGGATCTCATCCTCAAGATATCTCATTATGTCTATGTAAATAATCCAAAATTCAAAACACTTTTGAACCCAAGCATTTCAGAAAAGGAATACTCAATCTATATAAGCAAAATCCTGACTATGAGTCTTCAAATGAAGACAACCTACTTAGATTTCCCCAAACTCAAGAACTGATGCATCACCAGTATCTTTCTAAATACAAAAAGTATACAGTTCTCATCTAATAAGTCATTCAACAGAAAAGACTACACTATGCATTATTCCACAACAAGAACTCGCATTATATCACTTTACTAAAAGAGCCTATGACAAAACTTTCTAATCAAAAAATTATTAGTGGATCCCAAGTTGACATATGTTGACAACAGGGAACTAACAGAAAATACATGATGTGGAAGTGGGAAATATGAATTAGACTGACCATGCTAATTGGTGCTACAACAATGTGCTACAATTATGGCACAAAGCTGATGGCCCCCTTCAACAGAACTATGAATTGTCCCTCAACTGCTGGATTTCAAAATATTACTCAAGTATGACAAATGATGATACAAGTGCAGGAAGAACAAGTAATAATAAACTAGAACCTATTAAAGATGTATTTGAAATATGGAATCAGTATTAACAAGATGGATATTTCTAATTCATATATAACAGTTGATGAGCATTCAGTTTCATTTACAGGATGTTATTCATTTTCGATATATAATGGAATAAGAATTTGGTAAGCTATTCTAATAAAGCTGTTCTCCCTATCCCTTTATTGTTCTACTGATTGCATTTATGTGAATGTTTAAAAGATGCATTTCAGAAACACAGAATACATCCTTTCCTAGAATGTTGGTTATTCTTCCTCCCTCCAGTAATCACATCTAATTATTCTACACACTTTAAAATCAGAAATCCTTTTTTTTCTTTAGATAAGACTTTTTACCTCCTAAAATAAAAGACTTCAAAACTCTGTAAAACAGACTGGCAAAACCCAGGGATTATATGAAATCCACCTTAAGATCTTTCCTACCTCTAGATTTCTGATTCCATAATACTGAAAGGTTTAGTCAAGATTTACATCCAATGTTCCATTAAAATTTAAATGTATTTCTCATCTACAACTTCTGATCATACTTGACTTTCTGCTTTTTTCCATTAAATAATCTCTGAGACTGTATAAAGAATGCTAAGTGGATGAGTACTTCTTATAGTTTCTAGACATCAGTGTTATTATTTTAATGACTTAGTCTATCATTATTATTATTAGCAGTAATTTTCTAGGCAATGAATTAAGCTTTCAAACGTTTATCTGCAATGCAACCTTCATGATCAATGAGAGTAGCAGTCATCACTAACAGACTTTCATCCCCACCACCATCATCCTCAGAGAATACCACAATTTTATTGATATCTATAAAATAATTGAAATTCTGATACCTAAATGCTTACTAGGCACAAATTGTTTGCTTTTATCCTAATAGAGTCCAGCTTCTGAGATTTTAAATCCTTGTATATATTCTCTTTAATTTTTTTCATCTTTCTCACTATAAAGTAATCATATAATTCTCATCCCCACCTACATACTTGTTTGATACTGTCACTATGAATGCCTACAGTAGCCTCTTTCTATTTGCATGTTTCTAATATAATCACATAACCAAGGTTACCAGAATTGTATTTAAAGATAATGAAGCTTGATCTAGGTAAGATAAGCCTTACCTAGATCAAACTGGGATATTAAGATAATTTTCTGACCTATGTTCTCATTTTTGCCTATTCTCCTAATAGGTACAGTTGTTACAGAGCCTTTCATTGTGCTGTTTCTGGTGTTTACCGAGTAATGTAATTATTAAATTCATATTCCAGAGTGTTATAAAATAACCTCCTTCATCGTCAGCCAATGATATCATTGTAGAGTTGTTTTCAACAGAAGTTCAAGCTGTACTTCCTGCTCACAGGTCATGTCTGGTTCTGTTTTTGGATTCTCGCCTTGTATTCAATCCCTTCGGTTCTCAAGGTACCTACTCATTGATCAAGGGCTTGAGGAATAGGAGATAATGTTGGTTTTTAATTTGTTTTTGTTAATGTTGTTCTTCAATTACAGCAGCTGAAATGTTTCATCCAAGTTGTGGCTTCTTTACTACACTGCAGCTTTCAAACTTTAGGCTTCTCTGGACAGTTTCTAAGATATACATTAAATTCAGTGTCAGTGAAAACAAACGTACAAAACAGACATTCTTGGCAACACCCCTCTTTCCAGATATAGAGGCGCTAATGGATTCCCATTCCTCTCCTAGAAGCCCTAAGATGACTTGAGCCTCATGTAAACTGTTTTCTACAGTCTAGGTAGGTAAGGGTTAGCCAAATACTGCACCTTAGCATCTTTCATTCCAAACCACTTTATGAATAAAGAAAGCCAGACTGAAATGGGCCCATTCCCTGAACTGACTGGTTTTCTGCTATTGTACTCTAATAAATCAGATAGGAAAAAACAAAAGAGCATAATTTCTCTAACACAAAAGCAATACACTCTATATTCCCCCTCATGCCTCCAAATACATAGCACCCACCAGATTCAAACAGCTATTACCTACTTTCCTATCTGGAAATGCAATTAAATATAAATATTGTCAGAGACATCAGTCCTTACATTTTAAAACTCTTCGGCAGTGGTAATTCTCATGAGTCATTAGGATTTCATGCTTATACCACAGGTAAGTCATGCTCCAAACTACTAAATCATTTCATTTAAAGCTCTCAACAACTGAATCGGGTTTTGTTGTATATGAGTTCTATCTTTTCCTGTATGGAGGAAAGGATCAAATCCAAAAGAAAACTGCACATGATTTTCTTTCTAGTTTTATATAGTAATGAGTATATTCTTCCAAATTCTAAGACTTTCTTAGTTGGTAGTAGGAATTGTGGTTTTGGCTCCCTTAATCCAATGCAAGAACATTTCTCACTCTTCATTAACTGAGAGAAGACCAAATAATACTGTAGTACCTTTGAAAAGCTGAGGGACTCCTTCAGTGGTCTCCCTCGAAATTACTTATTTTAGCCTTCTCTACTCCTATTAGAAAGTTAATTTTCTTGATCTGATATTTCTTCATTTCCATATTCTGTGATATCATAATATTATGATTTAGGACCCGAAACCCAATTTACATTCAAAGTAAGACATGTTTCACTCGCTATATCCACTCACTGCCACCCTCTCCACCACTTCCTATAATCCAAGGATCTGGCAGGGGAGTGGCTGGCAGGAGCTAGAATTTAATCTGTGGATGGCAGTTAATTACAAAAGTAACAGGTCCCAGCTTGTTTCTACTTTACACCCCCAAGAACATTTATATATACATTTGTAGACAGTTTGCCTTTCAAAAACTTTTCATTTTATATTCTTTACCCTCCTATAACACCTCTCAGAGTTAGTGATTGGTAACTTGATTCTAGGCATGAAGGTTTTGGTATTGAAATAAAAGAGATTTATTTAATATTTAAAATTCCTATTTTTACAGCCCAAGTTCAAAACCAGAGAGACAGGAAAAACAGGCAAATAAAGATATAAACATATACATATATTAGCTTTATTATTAATAAAGCCTAGGCTGGAAAAGGTATCTTAGGTCAGTCCAGTGGTCTTTGCTAACATTTCACCCCAGAATTAGACTGATTTATCTCCCAGTCACAGGTACAGTTCATCAGGCAGAGGCCTTCCTGAGAAAGACTGTCCCTACAAAAACTTGAAAATGAACAAGCAGCTCGGGCAGAATGTAGGCTTTGTAGGCAATAATGAGTGAACTAGACAGGCCCAGTTCCCTTTTTCCAAACTCTAGGAACATAAATCACTTCTTCCTTGGAGAAGAACAAGGTGAGGGTTTCTAGAGAAGCCAGGAGTGTTATCCCAGTGAATGCCAACCCCAAACAAGCAAGCAAACACAAAACCAGAAGGACGTTCTCTGCTCAATGTGCAGCACTAAAGGGAACTCAAGCTGCCCCCAAATCCAGTCTGACATTCCCAAGTTCCCAAACATTGTGCTCTCTGACTGAAACACCTTTCCTCTCCACCTATCTAAATCTTATTCATCTTGTACTATTAATATTATCTTCAATTCTTCTTTCTCATAGGGATCTTTTTAAGTCACTTCCATTTTGAAAACATTTACTTTTTAAAAACTAAGTGATATACTCTGCAAGTCCACTTAAGCAGGCACACGTAAAGTTTAACAGACTGCAACATGCTGAGTAGCAACAAACAAAGGAGGACTATTTGCTTATCTTGCACTCTATATCCCTTGGGTATTTCAGAATATATGGCCAAATGACTTACAGATCCAATGAAGGTGCCGATGTCAATGCATGCATCAAGTATTAGTAAAGCTTAATTTCAGCAGAACTACAAGCTTTAACATTCCTTTCCCACATCCAAATGCATTTATTAACAAACGTCCTATGATGCAAGCATCCATCTTTAGAGACCACCAGTTAATACAATGGAGAATGACATTAGGGTTGAACTTTAAGAAACAGAACTCTGGCAGCAATGAGAATGACCAGATAGCTAAGATGGGATAGTAGCAATGAATATGACAAGGTCATGCATGTAACGGTACAGGTGCAATCAACAAGATTTGGGGAAAAGATTAGATTCAGAGGTGGTCTGAAGAAGGAAAGGAAATGAGATCAAATTTCGGATAATTTCAAGATAACGATCCGAGTGACTCAGAGAATATAGTAGCTTTAATCAAAAAGAAAAATGCACAAGACAGCAATTTGAAGGAAGGACACTTAGATGGAGAGAGCCTTGAGAAATATTTACATTTAAAGGGCACATGGAATGAAAACTAATGAAGGAGCTGAAAATGGCCAATGACACTGGGAAAAAAACAAGGACAGTAAAGTGTCATAGTAGCCAAGAGAAGGAAAAAGCATTTTTAAAAGGATGAAATGGGTCAGGGGTGGTGGCTCACGCCTATAATCCCAGCATTTTGGGAGGCCAAGGTGAGAGGACTGCTTGAGCCCAGGAGTTCAAGTCCAACCTACACAACACATGAGACCTCATCTCTACAAAAAAAATTTAAAACTAGCCAGGTGTGGCGGCACATGCCGGTAGTCCCAACTACTTGGAAGGCTGAGGCAGAAGGTTCACCTGTGCCCAGGAAGTCCAGGCTGCAGTGAGCCATATGTGATCACGCTACTGTATTCCAGTCTAGGTGACAGAGACCCTGACTCAAAATATAAATAAAAAGGGTGAGATAATTTATGTCAAATAATGCCAATACTTAAAGGAGACAAGGGACAAAGACATCAGTGGGTGTGGCAATAGCTAATAATAACAAAAGCTAGCATCTACTGAATGCTTACCACATGCCAGGCATACCATTCCAAGAGTTTTGCAAATATGACCCATTTAATTCCCCAAGAGCCCTATGAGGTAAGTATGATTACGATTCCCATTTTGGTAATCATCAGCAAATTAAATCCATAATAAAAAAAGAGGTAGAACTCAAAATGGACGGAGTTGAGGAAAAAATGAGAGGGGAGAAAAAATAATTTGCCTGTAAACAGAGCGATAAAAGAAAGAACAGTAGCTGGAGATAAAAAAGATTTTGTTTTGGTTGTGTTTTTTTTATTTTTAGGATGGAAGCTATTTGAGCATTTAAGAGTTTATCGACTGAAGTGACAGAATCTAGATCTGCCCAATTAGAAAAATATCTTTTGTGCCACTGGGAAAAGTCACAGTGAGAGGATAAAGACATGAGATCCAAGAATCCAGGAAGTAGACAGAGAAAGACATGGTAGAGAATAGCACGTGCCACCAAACAAGAGTGTCACGGTGCTATGGACCGGCTACCTCTGAAAGTCAGAAACTAAAAAGGAGGGAATGGGGAAGAGTACCACCTGATAGGGGATCAGACAAAAATGGCAGTTGAGTAGCAGTATCAGGCTTCCTCCCATCCTTCCCAACACAGGGATGCTATGGGTAACAGTAGTTCAGGACAGGTTGCATGAGGCATTCGCCTGACTTTCTACATGGAAGACTCGCAAATCTGACAAAAGAATTGAAACCAGGGTGAAGACAGCAGGTGCCCAGGGCCCCCGTCAAGCTACAGTAAAAAGCACTCAATGATCTTTCCCCTATTTTTGGTGGCACTCTGCTTCCTCCTGAATTCCATATGAGGTCAGAGGGCACAGTTACGGGCCATGACACTATAATTATTTCATAAGCACGTAGAGTTATAGAAAAAAGAATGCTCAGAGAGCAGAGGAGATAAGTTATTGCAACCACTTTAGCTGAATAGGTTGGCTACTTCCCTGGGCAGCTTTGGAGATCACACGTAGCCTGAAGGCAGAACTAACTGTTCCAGAACAAAAACTGAGTAAAAAGTCACATTGGGAAAATTTCTGGATGAAAATTTTAACTGGCTGGGTGGACCCTTGGGTTGGTAGATTATATGGATTCAGCTGCAAAGCAGTGGTTAAAAAAGGTGTTTCAAATCACAACTATCCAGGCATGGTGGCTCACACCCGTAATCCTAGTACTTCGGGAGGCTGAGGCAGGAGAAGTGCTTGAACCCAGGAGCTCAAGATCAGCCTGGGCGACATAGTGAGACCTCATTGCAACAAAAAATGAAAAAAAAATAGCTGGGTGAGGTGGCATGCACCTGTAGTCCCAGACTGAGGTGGAAGGATCACTTGAGCCCAGGAGATAGAGGCCATGGCAAGCCAAAATCATACATTGTACTCCAGACTGGGCAAAAGAATGAGATCTTGGCTCAAAAAAAAAAGTCACAACTAGGTTTTAGAGATCTAATTTTATAACTTATATTTCTAGGGTAAAAACTCATTCCGATAGACATCTCTATTACAACCATTACGGTAAAATTAGAAAAAAAGTAAGTATTTTTTAAATGGATTACAGACGTATTACCTTTAAGCAATGTATATTCTACTTGGATTAACTATAAAAATCAAGGTCATAAAATTAAAGAATTGTAAATTTTAAAATTTAAATTCTAAAGCATAAACCTACACTAAAATCATGTAATATCAAGAGAAGATAAATACTTAGGTCTCAAGCCTGTAATCCCAGCACTTTGGGAGGCTGAGGTGAGAGGACTGCCTGAGCCTGCAGGCTCAAGACCAGCCTGGGCAAAATGGTGAGACCTCCTCTCTACAACAAATCAAAAAATTAGCCAGGTGTGATAGTGCACGCCTGTAGTTCCGACTACTTGGAAAGCTGAGGTGGAAGGATCGCTGGAGTCCAGCAGGTGGATGCTGGGGTGGCCGTGAGCATGCTATGCACTCCAGCCTGGGCGATGGAGTGAGACTCGGACTCAAAAAAAAACACTTAGATTTCTTCTTTAATTTTATATTTTAAAGAGTTATAGGAACATTATAAACTGAGTGGAAATGACTTGGGTCATAGTTCAGGATCAATTCCCTCTTAAAGACTTGATCTCTTCTACTGTAAATGAGTCAGTTGAACTATATTCAAAACCACAGTTTTACAAATGCAGATCTCAATTTTCCAGAACAAAAATAGGATTCCATTTAGCTGGACAGTGAGGAATATTCATAACACTTATAATTTATTAATTTAAAAAATCAATATTGTTATTAAGAATGAATGCTATCACTTATCACATAGTATGTAAAAGCTATTACGTTTATTAGACTTTAGATCATTAGATCTTTAGATCATTAGATCATATTAGACTGTAAATGAGAATAGAGTCTAGAAATTTTGTTAGCATTTTCTAAATTTTTTTAGTACAGAAATGTATCATATTCGATACCTCCGCTTCAAATGTGTAGACTGTGCTTTTTCTTGATAGTGTTTTCTCATATTTTCTTTTTTTTTTTTTTTTTTGAGTCAGAGTCTCATTCCGTCACCCAGGCTGGAGTGCAATGGCACGCACACTCATGGCCACCCTAGCGTCGACCTGCTGGGCTCCAGCGATCCTTCACATCAGTCTTCCAAGTAGCCGGATTTACAGGAGCTCGCCACTACGCCTGGCTAGTTTTTATATTTATTGTAGAGATGAGGTCTCACCAAGTCCCCAGGCTGGTCTCGAACCCGTGGGCTCAGGCAATTCCCTTACCTCAGCCTCCCAAAATTCTGAGATTACATACTTGAGCCACCGCACCAAGCCCATATTTTCATAAAACAATATTTTTAGTACCTTCTTTAGAAAACTGTCCTATTTAACAATCACCATTTCTTCCAGAACATTGAAAGAGATGCTGCAATGCTTTTTTAAGTTTTAACTAAAGATTTCTCTATTGCCAATCTGTACACATGTAGCCCTATCCTCATTAACACTATTGGGGGCGCAGTGGCTCAAGCCTATATAACCCCAGCATTTTGGAAGGCCAAGGTGAGGGGATTGCTTGAGCCTTTGGGTTCGAGAACAGCCTGGGCAACTTAGCGAGACCTTATCTCTACAATATATCAAAATTAGTCTCGTACTGTAGCATGCACCTGTAGTTCCGACTACGTGGAAGGCTGAGGTGGAAGGATCGCCATGAGGGTGCCACTGTACTACAGCCTGGGCAACGGAGTGAGACTCTGACACAAACATTAAAAAAAAATTGGCCGGGCTGGGTGGCTCAGCCTGTCATCCCAGCACTTTGGGAGGCAAAGGAGAGTGGACTGTCTGAGCCCGCTAGGTTCAAGACCAGCCTGGTCAACTTGGTGAGACCTCATCTCTACAATAAATCAAAAATTAGCCAGGCGTGGTAGTGCATGCCTGTACAAAAATTAGCCAGGCGTGGTAGTGCATGCCTGTAGTTCAGGCTACTTGGAAGGCTAAGGTGGAAGGATTGCGGGAGCCCAGTAGGTCAACACTGGGATGGCCATGAGCATGTGTGCCACTGCACTCCAGCCTGGGCAACGAATTGAGACTCCAACTCAAAAAAAAAAAAAAAAGGAAGAACGCCAGTGGGACACTCATTCCAACGGGTGTGCAAATTGCATCGTTTGTTAAGCAAGCCACTAATCACAACAAACAAAACCCACTCATGTATAAATCTTGTTTCTTAAACTCTGGATTTCCTACAAAATTAAATAATCTAGTTTACAGTGTGAAAATGGAAGAAGAAGAAAAATAAAGGAGGGCACTAGAAAGAGCCTCACACTGAGGCCATACCACTCCAAAGGTGGCATTACAGCCATCCTGAACAGGAGAAATCTGAAGCTTATGTGGCTACCAAAACCATACATTTCTTTCACCAATTCACAAGTCATGGTAAGCAAAGAATCAACATCAATAAAGGTAGAAAATCTAGTATCATAAAAATAGAGAAGCACCTGTAACAAGAATACTTACAGAGTACAAACTGAAAACGCCTACAGGGGCTGGGGACGTACTATGAAATGGGACTGGGAACAGGAGACATGTGTATCATGTAAACAAGCAGCTGCTGCTTCACTTCATGTGGGAATGTGGGCCTGATGTTGCCAGATTTTCTGCTTCTTTTCAAGAGACACTGCAAATAACTTCATTATTTACAGATATTCACAACTAATTTTAAAAATTAAACACTCCACTGTTTAATTGATCAAACCATATTAATCTGCAGACCACTAGAACCCAGCCCCTGGAACTGCCAGTTTTCAACCTCCAGTATTCTGGAGGCACTACTATTATTTCTAATAGAAGTAGAAATACAAAGAAAAGTTTGGAACCCAAGGAGCAAACAGGCACAGGTCTGAAAACAGCTATAAGATTATAAAACTAGATGCATCATTGCATCTGTTTAACCTAAGATGAAATTAGTTACTAGCTGTATGTTTCATTCTCAGGTTTTTAGTTTTCAATTTACCAAAGTCAAAGATAGAGCGAACAAGAGAGCAAGAGGGAAGAAGGAAGGGAGGGACCACACAGTAATGATTTTAATGTGCAAGTTAAATCTATTCTTAACTGAGTCAGTCAGCCACCGTTACAGAAACTCTGATATCGCCAATTATGAACAAGATTAATTTGGGTAGGTAGAATTAGTCATGTTTTATTAGTCCTTAATTTTAGCCAACAAAGCATAGCCAAGAGAAGTAAGCACACCAGTGTGATTACATTTCAAACAAAATCCTGAAATTAAGACAAATATTTAATATGTTCAAGGGATTTTGACAAATAATACTTCAGCCAAGGACACAAATGAGAACAAACCCAGTATAGCTAATTTTTCCCATCTTCCATGCATTCTCTATGGCATTTTCAAAGAAACATGCTTGTGAAGAAATTCAAAAGACTAGCTGCAAACACAACAGATTCTCCTAAAGTGGAAAGTTCTGGTGAAGAAGAGTTTTGATTTTACAGGTAATTCAGGGATTTTTTAAGCTCTCAAAACATTTTCCAAATTTTTTGAGGCCTCAAGACATTTCTTTTCACCTGAGCTTTTTCTGCAGTAATGGCGTGGCCATTTGATACACTCTACACTACTTATTACAGACATTCAAACCCGTGATGTTCCCACTGTGTCTAGTAAATCACTCTTTGTTGTATTTTTTTTTTTTTTTTGAGTTGGAGTCTCACTCTGTCACCCAGACTGTAGTGCAGCGGCCCACCACCTCGACCTGCTGGGCTCCGGGGATCCTTCCACATAAGCCTTCCGAGTAGCTGGAATTACAGGCATGCGCTACCACGCCCAGCTGATTTTTTGATTTATTGTAGAGATGAGGTCTCGCTGCTCAGGCGGGTCTCGAACCCGCAGGCTCAGGCAATCCACTCACCTCAGCCTCCCAAAGGCGTGGGATTACAGGCTGAGCCACCGAGCCCGGCTCTGTTGTATTTTTTTTCCCCAGTAACTATAAGTTACTTTAAGGACTGTTTTCTCCATCCTCTGTATTTCCCACAAAATAGAGTCACAAATTCAAAAAATAAACATTTCCATATATAACTTGTTTTTGGCTCACAAACATGACAGTCGGTTGTATAAACATTACATAGGAATCAGACACAAAACTTTCCTTTTTTCTTAGTTTCGAAAGACTTGAATTTAACAAGAGGCTCCATTCTCCCTTCACTGAAATCACCATGTGAAAAGAAGTTAATTTGCATTTGGTTCATTATTTTTAAAAAGGAGGAATTTTCAAAGAGGTAGAGAGACTATTTTTTAACTCTTCGTTCACTCCAGTTGCAGGGTTTTTCCAAACACAAAATTCAAGTGACTGGGTGGTAGTCTGCTCCACGTCATCACAGAGGGCAGGTAAGCACAGTTACTGCCTTCAGACAATGGACAGAAGGCAGATGGGTGGGTCAGTCACATGATTGTTGCCATGGTGATGGGTCTGTCTGTCAGGAAGGTTATGAAGGGCTGATTAGGTTAACTTGGGTCTTATGTGTGGAGGCAAATAGTTGAAATAGAAAAGCTAATTAGTACAAAACAAGCTGGGGAAGGGGTTGTAAAACAATTATCGATAGCTGCCTCTGAGAAACTGGTTCTGTCTTTGGCTAGTGATTAGAGGGTAAATGAAAGTGAACTGCTAGAGAAACATGACAAAGCTAAACAACGTTAAAATGGCTGCTCACTGGGTTATGTCCTTGTTATGTTATGTCCTTTCAGGAATGATGGAGAGAATTCTGTCATAACAGCAGGGATTGAGTAAGAAAGGACACCAGTTTACTAGCTGAAGAATCTTATCAAGTTGCTTAACCTCCAGGTGTCTTATCTGCAAAATGTCAGTTTATGGGCCCTCAATGAGGTGTTTTCTTTTTGTCTTTTTTTTAAAGCTGTGTTATTAATTACTAGATGCCAAGGATATGATTTACTTTGGTAAATGTACCCTAAAAGGTTTTTTTTTAAAGTTACAATTACAATCAAGTAGTTTTTACCATCCAAAACATAAATTTCCATAGAAGAGGGGAAAAGGTATCTACTTTCTTATGACAATAATGAACTTTACGTGTGTATTTTTTAGAGCACCTGAAGAAATAGGCATTTTACACATGCAGAAATTCTGCTCCTCAGGTCAAAATGAAGTGTCTTTACCACACTATAAACTTTGAGGTTTTGTTTAAAAGTGTCCCTAGTCTAGAACTCTCCTTAGATGAACACCAACTCAACATACTTCCTTCAAACCCCAAATACACAAGTGAAAATGCCCTTGCCCATAAAAACAAACATCTTAAGGGCCCACAGCCAAATGTGCAAGAAGAAAGGGGTTTCGCACAAAATATTCAGAGGTTGATCTGTTCATACAGGCCCTATAAGCAGGTGAAAATGCACCACAAGGAGAGCTGAAAGCTAAAAATGCAAAACTAGAAAACAGCACAGGTGTTTCAGCATTGGGCAGAGGGGGGAGAGGGCAAGGTAAGCAAGCATCAAGCAACCAGGTATTCTCTGCCAGCTGAGGCCCACAGAAGCCATGCTAAAGAATGTAAATTAGAAAAACAAATATAAAGCTATAAAAAGAGGGTATATGCTCTACCAGCACACTGCCAGTTTCAGGGATCAGCACCCTTTTCAGGAACCTCAGATATTAGATAGAAAAGAAGTGAAGTTTAGCCCTGCAAGAATACAAAAGAAGCAAATGTTTCAGAAGTTAAAATGGGGTCATCCCATACAAATAGAAGTATCACCAGTATGGCTGGCACTAGAAAAAGAGAAATTAGAACACACATTTTCAAAAAGCTGGAGGAATACCAAGCCTTATTTGAATCACAGCAGGACAAATCAGTACACTATGAATATATCTCTAATAGAACAAGAAATAAAAACTAATTCAATTCATATGTGAGTTTTTTGCATCCAAACAAGAACTGAACTGCTTCAAAGGTACTAAATGCAATGAGTCGTTTCTGGTTTTCTAATGCAGGTTTCTGTTTGCTTCAGTAGCCATTCTATAAATTAATAATAGATTATGTACTGAGGCCTTGTCTTTCCTATAATAAATAACCTGGCACCTACTGCAGTGTTATATACACAATGTTGACTTTTGTACAATCATATCCTGCAACTCCTGAGCTACCCGAAAAAGAGGTCTGAAAGTTAAGGTTTACTTGGGAGGCTCATGCAAGAGGAGCACTTGAGCTCGAGAGGTCAAGGTAGCAGTGAGCTATGGTCACACACTACTTCACTCCAGCCTCGGTAATAAAGCAAGACCCCAACTCTCAAAAAATAAAGATTACCCCTTGTCTACCCCAGTGTCCCTTTTATGTACCATCTTACACCCATCAGAAAGCACCATCTCTCATCACCTCTAGAGACAAAAGTCTCAATCACATGCGCGCACACCCACTGTAAAAAGTATGGCAGACACTGTTGGTGGCTCATTCTACATTCCTCTTCTTGATGAAACCCCACTTTGTTTAAGTATCTATCTACCTTTCCAGAATACAGCCAAGTGCTCCAGGGGAAAGTAAATCCTGCCCCTAGCTCCAACAAAAAGATTCTCATTTCTAAACCAATCATGATTTAGAATGGACATAATACAATTCTTCCCAATGAAACATGAGAAATCTGAGGGTGGAAGATTTCCTAAGAAAAATTATCTGTTTCTTCCTGCGTTCCTCTGGAACTGCTGATGCAGTATGTGACCAACAGGGAAGCCTGTATGAGAACAAGGATCCAAGTCAAGGATAACCCAGCTGAGAGACAGAACTCAAGCCCTTCAGAACATCACTGAGTTCCCCATCATACCACACACTGTCTGGATTCTCAGTGTTGTAAAATAACACATTCCCTTTTTATTTAAGCTTGCTTGATTCAGATTGTCCCTTACTTGCAGCCAACAACATGCTAAACGACCCACACCATAGTATGGGTCTCCTCTCCTGAGAACATGGCAGGCTTACCCTTTCTGGCCCCCTGGTGCCTGGGTGGGGTCATACTACTTCTGCAAATAAGCTGAAACCCTCCTAGAACTCTTTTCCCCTTGGTAACTAGCAACATTCCAGAGAGTGTTTACTCATCAGCCTGAGTGATAATGATGTGCAAATCTCCCCTCTCCCTCCATGATGATTATGTACAACAGGAGCAGAAAATAAACATTTATTATTTCAAGCCACTGAAGTCATTTGGGAGTTATTAGCATAACTTAATGAATCCTAACACATTTTATTTAAAACAAATAAAAATGAATGAAAGAAAGGGACATTAAATCTGGTTTCCCAGTTGGCACAAATTGAAGGGCCAAAAAAAAAAAAAGACCCACAAGTTATTCTCAGAAATCACATTATTTTTGTTGTTTTTTATTTGTTTGTTTTTGCCTACCAAGATATTTAAAAATGGCAAGAAGATTTAGCTAAGTTGGTAATAAAGAGAATTAGTCTAAAGAGAAAATAATAAATTCTTAGAAACCCCCAGCAATAACTGCTCAGTTCCATCAAACAAAAATAGTTACAAACTATCTTACCAGCACAAATGACCACAAACAACAGAAATTTATTTCTGTTTATAAACAACAGAAATATATTTCTCTCAGTGAGGAAGACCAAGATCAAGGAATCGGTAGATTTGTGTCCAGCGAGGGCCAGCTTCCTAGTTCATAGCTGGCACCTTCTCACTGTGTCCACACACATAGTGGAAGGGGCAAGGGGTCTCTCTCCGGCCTCTTTTACAATGGCACTAATCTCACTCTGAATTAGAATGGGATGAGTGGAGTTCTTATGACCTAATCACCTCCCAAAAGGCCCCCACCTCCGAATTCTATCATCTTGGGGGTTATGATTTCAACATACGAATTTGGGTGGAGATACAAATATTCAGACCACAACACTATCTAAACTTTTCTCTCTTCATTCCCAATGTGAGTCATTAGAAGAAAAGGAGTTATTTATGGAGAAGAATGGTATTGGTAAGAACCTAAGGAGAGAAAAAGAATCAGCCAGTGGCCTGACAGAACATGACAGGATAAGGTTTTGGATGTTCTGGCTATTTACAGAAGTGCTTTCAACTTTTACATATCTACCCAGAATGAAAGGATTACAATGATCATCTATCCAGAGGACAACAAAGAAAGGAATAAAAAATGTCTAAACCTCTATCTCCTACAGAAAATATTAGCTCAGTTGACAACATCAGTTATGCTGTTGTCTAGTTGGCTAACTCAAAGAAAACTGTCAATTGTTAATTTCAAGAAATCTTTTGTGGTCCTAGAGACACACAACAGGGATCCTAGAAAGAATATAGCAATTTTTTTTTTTTTAAAGAGAGGAGATCAGTACGCTGTCCAGGTTTTGCTATGCTGCTCCAGTCTCAAATTCCTGGACTCAAGCAATCCTCCCACCTCAGTTCCCCTCTCTCCTCCAGCAGCTGGGATGACAGCACTAGGACCACTGCCACGTGCCACTGCACCCAGCAGACTACAGCAATTGATGCTTTCTATCACATGCTGTAAAAATTATAAACTTAACCCACATTTTTTATCTTAATTTACATGTGGAATTTGGTACATTATGTATGTCATTGTTACCCTTATAGCAAATTACAGGGGAAACAATGACTTATTTTACCCTTTGATACAATAGCTGAGCAGGCCTGTCTTCTAATATTCTTCTGATATTTCTTTTGATACTGCAAATACAAAGTAGATCAAATTTCATCAACACATTTTAGTCCATTTCATGATACTCCCCAAAGCACCTTACCTCTCTCTCTCTCTCAGCATAACTGTAAAATGCAATCCTGTCCCTCTTACCAGAAAGGCTTCTGACAGCCAAACGTCTTTTTTTTTTTTTTTACACTGAAACTGGCAAAGAAACAGTTCAGAAAAGTATGGAGGCAGCAGTCTCCACACTTCTAGGAGAGTGGCCAAACTTGGAGAAAGAACTCCTGCACAAGTTCCTGTGAGCACAAAGACATACTCTATTGCAACTCCAAAATTTACACCCAACAACTGCCTGGTCCTGTCTCCAAGCACAGTCTGTCAGAGTGACAAGACAGGTGACGGGGAATGCCTGTTGCACAAGGATAAAAGGAATTCCACAGCAGAACAGGAACAGCTGAGCAAGTTACACAGGCACACTGAAAGGCCAGGATCTAAGAGCATAATGGGAAAACTCTCCCCACTCTGGAGAAGGTAAGATGGTACAGCAGTTCAGAAACAGCTGAAATGTTTAAGACAAGAGGTGGGAATTGCAGGCTGGAGGCTAGTTACATGATTGCAACAAAAATGCTTTTACCATATAACTCTTTTGGGAATCAGGAACAGGTGACAGCTCAAGAAAATAATCAGCCCAACTCCAAAAAGGCTGACTTCAAGGAAAAGCAATAGCCTCACTCTCACAGGATCAAAAATTACTAGGTTTCTTTTTCTTTGGTCCATGGTAAGAAATATTACAAAACAGTCAATAGCTCTAATCAAGCCTGCAGAGAAAAAAATATCAAACTTTTTAAAGTCATAACCTTGAGAAAGCTACACTTTTATTAGTCTAATTTGTTGAAAGGTATGTCAGCAACAGCCATACTATGTCATATCCCGAGTAGGAAGGGTAAAGTTCATCCTAGAGTAGGTAACATAGGTAGTACATGCTCCTGTTTCAATGTTTATGCTTTGAGTAGTAACTAATGAATTTCTAAAGTCCCACCACTTAGCAGAACACCTGAATGCAGCTACACACATCTGACACCAAACTTATCAAATTCTTAGTGGCAGTGAACCAAGGCTTCAGGCATCCACCAGGGAACAAGACCAGATGTCAGCAAAGCATACAAAGTGCCTGTGCAGCTTATGGGACATTGTTTGGTTCAATAAGTGATAGCTACTATAACTATGATTATTAGAATGAGTTCCCAGTTATTTTCCTCTAATCAAACTCTTTATATATGCCATATTATAAAAGTCTTCTTAGACGACTTAAACTCAATTAATAATCAGAAAAGAGCCCAACAGGCCCATTTAGAACGCTGTGAACACAAATATCTCAACTGCATTTTAACAAAACATATATATTCGTTTTTTTTTTTTAAGTATAGTCAGGTATAAACTCATAGCTCTTGCATAAACCACACTTTCGATTCATTCTCTAAAACACTCAGTTTGTTTCTCTAAAGTGGGAACCATTCATTTGGTAGACACATCTGAGTGCCCTCTACAAGCATGTACTGTTTTAGGAATTAATAAGGCCTTTGGCTTTTACTATGAGACAGAAACCATGGGAGGGTCTTAGGAAGAGTGGCATGGTCAGGTTTTAATTTTATTGGGATCATTTTGGTTGGGAGGTTAAAAACAGAAAGATAGGACGTTAAGAGACTATTAGAATAAATTCAGGTAAGAGATGATGGGGTCAGATAATTCTCTGTTGTAGGGGGCTGTTCTATATATTGCAGGATATTTAGCAGCACCTCTGGCCTCCACCCACTAAATGCTAATAGCCCTCCCACCCCACCATCAGTTGTGATAACCAGTATATCTTCAGATACTGTCAAATAATCCTCGGGGGACAAAACAGGACCTGGTTGAGAATCACTGTTCTAGGCAATATCCCAGAAAATGCTCCCCCCATTTTACATTTAAAGTTGAAAAATATAATTCATTGTGGTGAAAATTACAGCTTCAGATAAATGAAATAAAGAAAAATCTTAGCATCGATATAAAAAATGTTCCACCCAAGATGGTAGAAACCACTGTCTTTTTCACTTCTATTTCCAAGTGCCTGGAACATAGGTGCTCAATAATTGGAACTAAGTTACAAGACACCTTAAAAAGCAACTGTCTGTAAAAAATTTTTTACCAAGACAACTTCAGATTAAAGAGGAAAAATATTTTCAATTATTCTCTTTAAGTCTTAGCTTAATTTCACTAAGTTTAAAGCAAAGAGTGAATGAAAAGGAGCACATGAGCAAAGCCAGCACTCCTACACATGGAAAGCCTCTTTTCTACTCTAGGTACTAGGGGACACAAAAATGGATCAAATAGGTAGCGCTTTCTTGGACCCATGGTACATACACCATCAGACTGAGAAGTCAACAAAAAGTGTAACTCGTGCAGTGCTCACTATAGAGAACCATACTTTGTGAAGTTGTAACCTAAAACGTAAGCACTACCATTTGTACAAGTACATACCCTATAAAAAAAATCACATCATGAATAACTATAAAATACATAATATGAGATCAGTTCCCAATAATAACATTTATTAGCAAATGTGATTAATGATAAAGAAAAAGATAATATAAAACAGAAAAGGGGAAATTAATTTAAACATTAGAAAATTACCTGAAGAATTATTTTTCCAAGGTGTGGAAACAAAAATGCTTGAGAATATCATATGAAAATATGACCTCTTTCTCTTTTGTAAATCCATTTTTGTTATTAGCTTCTCATATTAGAAAAAGCAACTTCACCAAATTATACATGCTTAAACATAATAAAGTGTTGTAGCACATTATCATTCCCGTTTCATTAGGCAAAAATTCTATACTATTTCTCTCAATGCAAACTATTAATATTCCGTTCTTCATCTTTATTCAATTCTATTTCTTGGTTTCCTATGCATCCCCTCAAGGGTTCCACATGTCAGAATTCTTCTAGTCATACCCCCTAAATAGCCGTTTTTCAGTGTTTATAATTTTTTTAAATTTCACAGTAGAAAACACGGCACAACACACAACTACATTCTTCACTTTCATTTAGTTTTTATTCTGTTATTCATTCCTATTGTCTACTGAAGATTTTACAGAGATTTGAGGGGCTGTTTGATTTTGCTTTATTTTTTGACTGCACAGTCAGCTTCAATAAGAATCTACTGAGACAGTAAAAGATCAGACACTTGAAATAATCCCACATACTCAAAAGTTTTGAAAAAGACATTAAATATGTAATAAGAATAGAATCTAAACTTGGCCACCTTCCTGATAACTTGTTCATTACACTTTTCAAGATGTCAAAGCAAACAAAACTCAACAAGAGCAAACTTCCCTTCATTTACAAAACTACCCTAACCAAGATAACATCCCAGCAATTCAAAACTGGTGCATTAGTACTCTCAGGAATCCATCTGCACTCATCATTCCTTTTTCTATTCCATCACCAGCAGCCTTTCAAAACAAAACCAAACCCAAATCATTCTGGTTCACCTCCTTATGTGCTTATCTATTGAAAAGACTGGAAACGTAGGCAACAATTCAGCATTGATTGGTAAAAGGCCACATAACCTAAACCAGGCCTAAATAATACTTAATTTTTAAAGACTCAGCAGAAGGGGCAAAAGCATTCCTTGGCCTCTTTATCTTCCCCTGTTTACATTTTAAGATGTTCACTTGAGCCCCCTAATTCTCTGTGTTAACTAACTCCCAACTTCTGCTGCTAATACATTCAGCTAAAGAAAAAAATCCTTTGGAGCACATTACCATCTATTCCTCCAGTGCCTCCTACCCTCATCTGACCTGGATTGCTTTTTCTGGGTCTTTTAGCACTATTTGCAAATACACACTAGAAACACATTTTCTGTTATTCACCAGGAGTTATCAATCCATGGAGTCACTTGAGAATCTCCTTTAGAGCCATATTTCTGAGTTTGCTTTTTGTTTGGGGTTTCATTTTGTTTTTAAGGGGCAGAGCAGGAAATGCAGGGTGGGGGGGAAAGGATCCACACAGTCCTTTGCCTCTCCCATCTTTACCCTCCCCCTCTATCTACCCCAAATGACTGTGAGAACTTCCTGCAGTGAGAACACCATGAATAGGGCCTGGCATCCAGACAGAAAAGATAGTACAGGACTAGGAATGCTCTGAATAAAGCTTCTGTGCAGCCACGAAATTAAAGGGATTCAGGAGCAGCACAAAAGGCTTGGCTATTTAATGGATTCAGTCTTTTATTTTACAGTATAATCAGGCAGCCTACAAATGAAAGCCTTTTCCAAGGAGCTGGACTGAACTAACAAGGCCAAATGACTCTCCCCTACATGCTGGCC
This sequence comes from Carlito syrichta, assembly GCF_000164805.1. Taxonomy (NCBI): domain Eukaryota; kingdom Metazoa; phylum Chordata; class Mammalia; order Primates; family Tarsiidae; genus Carlito; species Carlito syrichta. The sequence goes on along the minus strand of NW_007026353.1, from coordinate 28,468 downwards.
ATTTTCCCCCTTGAGTTGATGTTGTTCTTACTCTCAGACAAACATTTCAGAAGGAAGTTGAAGCACAAATTCTCTCTCACTTAGAGGTCAAATTCGGAGGTACCTTCAAGATTTACTGTTTTATAAATTCCCATATACACTATTTATTTTAGAGACAGTTCAGACAGGGAACACCTACCTCCTTCCTCCTATAAACATTCTATATTCTTCAAGTGTTTTTAAAATATATAATAATACTAGAAAATGTTTCCAGACCAATTCTGCCCATTAGATTTATGAGTAAACAGTGGGGGAAATCAAGCACATATCTCAGATGTACAGTTGTTCTAAAAATCAATCCAAGATTTGCTCTGGATCACTGACATCTGAGCTGCGGATTCAGTAACCAAATGTGGCTAACAATGTCCTTTTTTCTTTTTCATGTGTCTCTCACTTTGGGCACCTGAGGAATCAGGGATACCTGAGAAACAAAGTGAACAGACATGGAGAAATCAACTCCACATATTTCTCTGACCCCCCTCCCCAGTGTACTTGAACCCTTTCATTTTCTCTTTATTTTAAATGTTCTGTCCAGCCCTTCCCAAAATGGGGTGACTTGTCATCTAAAACTTAACAAAAGGGGGAGCTTTTTATGAGATGAAGCAAAAGAGAAATATATTGATGAATTGCAGAAGAAAGTAGAGGACCCAGTAGCTTGTAAAAATCCAAGAAACTCACCCTCCCTACATTGATACTGTGGAATAGTCTTTCCTAACAGCACAAGTTACACAAGTAGCTGGAAATATAAGAAAAGGACAATACATGCTAAGAAAAAAATTCAACAGTCACATCTAGAGACAAGTTGAATCTCAGCAGAGCTCTTAAAAAACTATAAAAAGGTAAGTGTTTTAAAGACATTTTCTTCTGAGTATGTAAAATACAGTTATATTAATGATCACAAAGCAACAAGTACAATATGATTCCACATGTGCCCTACCATGTGTATAGAGGAAGGGAGAGACATGGAGAGTGAGAGGGGGAAGAGACAGAGAAATTACCATTAGACTTGTCAGATTATAACCTCATGAGGACATGAACTACATCTGTCTCATTCACTATTACATCTCCAATGAACATATGACAACACCATTTGCCAAAAGAACAAGAATGTTAGGGGCTGTTTGGGAGCTGGCTGATCTGTGTCTTCCTATAATTCATATGTTGAAGTCCTAACCCCCAGTACACTCAGAATGTGACACTATTTGGAAACAGGGCCTTTAAAGAGGTAATTAAGTTAAAACGAGGCTGTAGGGGCGAGCCTAATCTAAGAAGAAATTTGGATATAGAAGAGACTCGAGCAACAAGCACAGATGGAAAGCCCACATGAGGATAAGGCAAGATGGTGGCTATCTGCAAGCTGGGAGAGGCCTCAGGAGAAACTAAACACACCAACACCTTGATTTTGGACTTTCAGCCTTCAGGACTGTTAAAAAAATAAATTTTTGTTCTTTAAGCCACCCAGTCTGTGGTATTTTGTTACAACAGCATCCACTGAATAATAATATGAGAAATGGGGGAAACTGAAATGGAAAGAGAGAAATTGAAAGGAAAGAAAGAAGTTACATGGTTAACCTAAATGTTAAGCATTACCTCCAAGTCTCCAGAAACTTATACTTTCTCCTATGTACTTTTCCATATTTTAACAAATTCTTTTTACAAATATGTATCTTTTTTATAATGGTGGGGAGAAAAGTCTGTCTTTTATTCCCATCCCCAGGAGGTTTGGGGTTGGATAATATAAGGCTGCAAAAACTTGAATTCTTAAAAAAAAAAAAAAAAAAACTTCCCCTGATATACTTATATATTTAGAGTACCAACAAGCCTATGGGTAACTCTGAACATGTGCTGACTTAATTATAATAATGTATAATTTCAGGAGTAAAAAAGAAAGAACAAAAACATCTGTGAAAAGTAACAAGCAAATGGAGAAGAGTTATCAAAGTTAAAGTATTCTAAGGCTTTGTTTTTCAGGGTTTCGTTTTTAAGTAGAGGATGCTGAAGAAATGATGATTATAAATGTTTTAAAGTCACATATTCAACCTAAAAACTTAAGGGTAACCACTAAAATAATAAGACAAATCATAAAACTTCTAGATGAATGGACAGCAAAATGAGAACTTTGGTTCTTTAGAAAATGCTACCAAGAGAAATATAAAGTCTAAAAATGTTCATCTCTGACCCAGTCTGCCTCTGACATTGTTCATCTAAAACTAATATAGTATTTCAGTTTCAAATCTTTAATTTAAATCAGAGTTTTCCTCCAAATTGTAAAGACTTTTATCATAGATTTGTATGTAGAAAAGGAACATTCGCTAACATTTACTACTAGTAAACTAATTTTTTTCTACATTACAAGTCACTGAAAGAGACAATAAAGAACTTTTCTTTTAATCAGAAATTTCTCAGATTTGGTTCAGTGATTATCATTTCAATTTCAATACTAAAAATGCTTTGAAAAATGTAAAGCATTTTGTAAATACAGGGTGGTGAAATTATTAAAATTATTGACTAAAAAAAAAAAAAACCCACTAATTTTGTTCAACATTACAGCTTTTCCTAGTATCTCTCCACCCTGCTGTGTAAGGATACCATGTGTTTTCAATGAGTTTATAATTTCTCACTACCCACAAATGCCACTGAAGGAGTCTTAAAACTGAAACACCTTACTTTATTTACAGTACCACTTGTTCAGTTCACAATTTAGAAAATGCATAAAATAAGCTAGATTTCTTAATAAAGTGTTAGTTTATAGATGGTTTGGGGTCATTTTAACTCATTTTCATACATTACTACCAGGTAATAAAACTAGGAACAAAATTATGAACTTTGCAGCAACCTGGATGGAATTAGAGTCTATAATATTCAGTGACTTATCACAGAAACAAAGATCTGAGTACCACATGTACTCATTCATAAATGAACCCTGAACATTTCTCATAATACTATAAGAAAAGGATTGCCAGCAGTGGGACAGAGGGGGGGCAGAGGGGAGCACATAACATTACTTTACCTGTATGATGACCACGTATGTTCCTAACCCTCATTTGTACCACACATTTTAAAAATGAAATAAAATAATTTTTTAAAAAAGAATTTAGACTGTGCTAGAATATGTTACCAGTAGCATGTATTTACTTTTCCTAGTCTCTTAATCATGATAATTTAATAAGAGTTAATAAAAAATTAATAAAATATTCTCCTGCCATCAAAGGGTACAGAACCTGACCTTATCATCCACACTTTGTATTGAAAGTAGTCAGTAGCAGGAAAGGCGCAGGCCAGCTTAACACCTACGAGATAAATACATACATAAATAAAACCTCATTTCTAATTTAAAGTATGCATTAGTGTAACACAAGATTATTACACCCTAAAATGCAATATCTTAAAATTGTTGTTTTCAATGACATCCAAATGCCAGGTTTTAAAATATTACCAAATTACATAGGCTACATTTTCTAAACTATCTTCAAGACTGTGGCTTCTGCCCACATTGTATTCCCTTCCTTTGGACACAAACCAAATGGAGGAACTCAAACTCCAAATTCTTAGGACAATACAGGAAAGTCTAGCTCATGTGCTCTCCAAACCACAAATACAAATCTTATTAAGAAATCTCAGCCGGGCTCAGTGGCTCAGCCTGTAATCCCGCGCCTTTGGGAGGCTGAGGTGAGTGGATTGCCTGAGCCCACGGGTTCGAGACCCGCCTGGGCAGCGAGACCTCATCTCTACAATAAATCAAAAAAATCAGCCGGGCGTGGTAGCACATGCTTGTAATTCCGGCTACTTGGAAGGCTGAGGCGGGAAGATCGCCAGAGCCCAGCAGGTCGAGGTTGCGGTGGCCGGGAGCGGCCACTGCACTCCAGTCTGAGTGACAGAGTGAGACTCCAACTCAAAAAAAAAAAGAAATCTATTCCTGATTTACATGTTATTAACATATTAACATATGCATTTTCTGTACAGAAATTATTTCTAACATTGTACAATATTATACTAATAATTACCATAATTACAATCACTTTCAATAACATACCAATAGAAGAAGCAAAGGTATTAACATCACTGAAACTTCAAACACGAATGTGCATTACATGTTTTCTCTTCCTACATTTTTACTTTTAATCTGGTAGTTTGCTACTTCCTTTTCTTCTTTACTCATTCAATAAGAACCTATTGAGTATCTACTACATGCCAAGCATTCTGTTAGGTACTAAAAATATAAAACAAATTCCCACAGTCCAAAAAAAGAGAGACGTGAGAATAAATTCATACAATGCACTGAATAAGTCTTAATGACAGGTACAAAGCACAGCAGGAACATCAGCTGACCACTCTCTGAACACACTTCAATTCTTAGATGGTAAAAGAGCCCAAACACCAGCTTAGAGAAAACCATGTAACAAAAAATCAGAAGTAAACTATCATGCATAGAATTTAAGAGACACCACAACATAAATAAAAGTAATATCTGTTGCTCCCAGTCAGAGTCCACAAATCCAACAGCCCGCTGGGACCAGGCAAAAGACCCATTGAGTGACGCACTCTGCACAGGGCGGCGAGGCAGGCACCCTCTGAAGGGAACGGCTGCCATTCATCAGTTACACCAAGAAGCGTTGCCACAGACGTCCAGATCTTCTGCTTTTTTTAAAAAAAGGAAGAGCTGGGTGCGGTGGCTCACGCAGGTAACCCCGTAATTCTCTCTCCTCAACAGCTTGAACCCAGGAGTTCAATACCAGCCTGGGCAACACAACGAGACTTCGTCTCTACAAAAAACTCAAAAAATTATCCAGGCATAGTGGCATGCACCTATAGTCCCAGGTACTCAAGAGGTTGAGGCAGGAGGATCGCCTGAGTCCAGGAGGTTGAGGCTGTGTTGAGCTGTGATTGTGGCATTGCCCTTCAGCCTGGTGACAAAGTGAGACACTGACTCGAACAAAAAAAATATTAAATTTAAAAAATAACAAAAACAGGCCAGGTACGGTGGCTTGGCCTGTAATCCATGCACTTTAGGAGGCTGAGGCAAGAGAATGGTCTGAGCCCAGGGGGTTCGACCTCGTCTCTACAATAAATCACCAAAAATTTTTTTTAAAAAATTAGCCAGGCATGGTGGTATGCATCTATAGTTCCAGCTACTTGGAAGGGTGAAGCGGAAGGATCAACTGAGCCCAGCAGGTCGAGGCTGTGGTGGCCGTGAGCGTGCCAACTGCACTCCAGCCTGGGCGACAAGAGTGAGACTCCAACTCAAAAATAACAATAATAAAAAAACAGGAAGAAAAAAATATTAATTTTTATGGGAAACTTTACAATGTGTAACTGACAGCAATTAATTTTAAAATATTTCAAACTGTGCCTACCAAACAAAACAGGCCTCTGGGTCATATGGGGGATAAGGGCACCACCACTTTTGGAACCCTGCTCTAAGTCCTGCAAAAAAAAAAAAACTAACAACTTTTTTTTACCAAGACAGTAAAAGTTAAGCTAAACTAAAAAAAAAAAAAAAAAAAA
>NW_007026353.1:17048-22904 GCF_000164805.1 Carlito syrichta | reverse complement strand
AAGGTATGTATCCAAACTTCGAATGTAACCACCAGAAAGATGCAATCACAAAAATTCACACTATGAGAAACCACAGGACAGATAACCTGGTTGAGTACAAAGGAAAGAGGGGGAGAGGGGAGGGAAGTAAATCTAAAATTAAAAGAAATTTAAAAGACATTAAAAACCAATTGTTAGATATGAACCTCATTTGGACTACTAATTCAAACTAAAATTGTAAGATAAATGGATATTAGACTTGGGGTAATACACTGATTACATATTTTTTTGAAAAAACAGGAATTAGTGTTCATTTTTAAGAAAATAACTGTCATTTTTTAAGAGTACTTATATTTAGAGATACTTAAGTTTAGAGATATTTATGGATGAAATGATATGAGGTCTAGGATTTGCTTAAAAATAACCTAGGCAAAGCCGGGCTCGGTGGCTCAGCCTGTAATCCCGCGCCTTTGGGAGGCTGAGGTAAGTGGATTGCCTGAGCCCGCGGGTTTGAGACCCGCCTGGGCAGCAAGACCTCATCTCTACAATAAATCAAAAAATCAGCCGGGCGTGGTAGCGCATGCCTGTAATTCCGGCTACTCGGAAGGCTGAGGCGGAAGGATTGCCGGAGCCCAGCAGGTCGAGGCTGCGGTGGCCGGGAGCGGCCACTGCACTCCAGTCTGGGCGACAGAGTGAGACTCCAACTCAAAAAAAAAAAAAAAACCAAAAAAAAAATAACCTAGGCAGAAGAAGGTGATATAAGACTGGCCATGAGATGGTGATTGTTAATGCTGAGCAATGATTACATTAGAGTTCATTACATTATTTTGCCATTGTTTTTAAATTTTCCATAATTTAAAAAAAATCCTAAAATTAAAAGCTGTGTTTAGGTCTTTCCTATTTTCCAATTAATTGATCTCTCAGAAGTAGAGTAATGATTAAAAGGATTCAGAAGACCAAGAGAGGGAAAAAGAACAGAGAGTAATAGCTTCAATAATAACTTAAAAAACTAGTTAAACTGCCCCTTACTTCAAAAATAATTGACTTTGTGCACAGATGACCCTGGGACCTCTTGTTTATTGAGAAAAAAAGTGTTAAAAAAAAAAATCCTAAACAGGGAATTTAATGTCTCCCCAATAGGACATAAAACCTGGAATGCTGTATCACAACTTCATTAAAATGTATGTTGGTTGCTACAGTACCAAGAGAACACACTGAATTGCTGGTTTTAAATTTTCTCAAACATGCTTGACGTTCTGCACAGCTCATTATTGCTGGGGGTGAGTTAGGGGAAGTTGGAGTGCACAACAGGGAATGTTTACGTACTCATTCAATGAGTGGTACTAATTTTTCTTTTCTAAGAAAGGGAAAATGAGTGTGCTGGGATGGGGTAGAAAGAGGGTAAAATAGAGCTTCCTGTAAAAACTAGTGTGAAGCCAGTAATTTAGAGTCAATGAATGTAGCTGTGTAAAGTACTAGTTAGCTAGGGAAAGCTAGAAAGACGAAGAAAGTCATGTACATACAAAGGATAAAAACATGGCTGTTCTTAGCATGTTCAGAATGTTGGGCTTAGCGTATAAAAAAGACAGGATTACTATTATCCTTCCCTTTATCCCTCCTACTAGTAAGAAGCAATAAAATTATAATCATAACACACAAATTTAAAGAACATTTGATAACGCAAAATCATTTCCAAAACACTGTGGTCTCTAAGGCCTGGGTAGCCAAACATAACAGAGAGTTAATATCTATCTTTTGTGCATTATGGGGGTAAAAAAACTACAATAACCAAGTACACTAACATAGAAGTTAATTAACCCCAGATCACACACACCCATGACATGGCCCTTGCTATTTCCTTAAACTTTCAATCTCAATCGCTCTGCTATATGCTGGTGCTTCCTTTAAGTCCTTACACTTGCAGGGCTCCCTTCAACAGGGCCTTTACACATACTGTTCCCCCATCGGAATACTCTTTCAGATCCCTTACTACTCCAAGCCACTATTCAACCCTCAGGTCTCAGCTTACTACATTTTCGGTTCACTACACATTTTTCTTTAGTGGCACACATCACAATTATAATTAAGTGATTATTTATGTAAGTTTCCTTGTGAAATCACAAGAGCAGGGACCACATCTATCTTGTTAAAGTCTGGCACAAAGTTCAAGAAATACTTGTAAGAAAGTAAAGAGGGAAAGCTCGCATGGTACTGTCTTCCTCTTACTGTTTTGCTGTTTTATGATCATCTTGTGTCCTTGTGCAATTTGTCTTAAGTTTCTGGCTGACTCATCTTTTCCCCCAGCTTTCAAAGCACCTTATACCTTGGGAAGCAAGAACGTCACAATTGTCTGAATTGACTAAGTAGGTTGGGGGGGGAAAAAACAGTATCCACAATTTTTTTAAAAGTTTCGGTTACCAACGATTACTGACTTTTGGACACAAACAAAACTTTGTGCCAACAACTGCTAGTCCAATAAATACGAAGTTCCCGAGCAAGCAAAAAAACAACAAAACTCTACAGTCATTCTACTAAGCCCTACAAAATCAGGAGGAACAGTTCATTATTTTTTTCCACTATAACTGTTGTTGGGCAATTAATTCATCATGGTTGATATGAAGAGTTAGTAATTATGGTTCTTTCTCAAGAGTTTCTATACTAGTCCTCAAAATACCTTTAGTATAAACTTACAAAAACCAATTTTGCACCTGGAATATAAATTAGCCAGCTAATCCAAATACGTAAAGGCTAATTTGTATTACAGGTGCAAAGTTGGTTAAGAATAACCAAACAATGTTAATTTTTCATTTGTTTTAATAACCATAATTAGAAATCTAGCCCAGTACTGAGCACAAAACAAAAATTCAATGCTCAATACAATTAACAAGAGGAAACATGATAGGCTTAACATGATGTCTTAACAGTGTTTGTTATTTACAATAATTATCGTCTATATCATCTAGTTTGTATTCATTTAAATTTAAAATTTACTATGACTTTATGCTCACTTTATAAACAGATTTAATCCATAAGTCACTTTGATCTAGGAATGGAAAGTGTATTCTTCAGAGTCAGTTCTTAATTCTTCAAGTACAATCAATAGGTTACAAGAAAAAAAAAATCAAAACTGTCTCAGAAGTTATTCATAAATGATTTTATGAGCAGAAAGAAAATAGAACATAATGGAAAGACAATCCCAGCTTGGTCATTTACTACTTACAACTTGCCTGAAGGTTTCTGACCATTCTGCTTTCCCATGTACCCCTACACACACACACACACACACACACACACACACACACACACACACACACACCCCCCCTTAGAGATTAGTGGCAGGGAACCTCAAACTGTGCTACTGAAACAAACCTGCCTAATGCAAGCATTGCCAAACCTGTAAAATCAAGTTTGGCAATCTGTTCCTCCACTTCTAGTTTGTCCCCGCCTGCCTTCCAGTGCATTACAATGGCCCAAGATAGGCTCACCCTTCAGAAAATTCAAGAGAGGTTGAAACCAGTCATAAATCCCCAATAGGTGGTATAGAATATTATTAGCTGGTTGATTAGCTCAAGAAAAAGCATATTACAATAGATACTGAGACTTGAACTTCCTTACCTTGTAATTTCACTAAGAAAATTGAGACCCAGAGACTTCAGAACACTTAAAATAATCTTTCTCTTTATCCATCCTTCCTAACAGCCTCAATGAAATAGATCTCTTCGCCCCAGAGTTAGCTCCTTCATGAGTGTTCATAATTCCACTCCCTTATTTCTTCCAAGACTTTCCTCTGTTTATTTTTCCCTCTTCATTCACCCATTATCCTTAGTCTCTCCCTCCCTGTCTCCCCTTCAGGATAGAAATATCTGCCTTTAGAGCCACTTCCCTTCTTCCACTGAGGTGTAACTTACATCTAAGTAAAGCACACAAACCATAAGGATATTATCTGATAAATGTTCATATATGTACATACCCAGAAAGCTAAAATCCAGATCAACAGAAAGAACAATATCAATGGTTCCTCATGACCCTCCTATCAATAGCTCTCTGTAAGGCAACCACTATTATCATTCGCCACCAAAAATTAGCTTTGTCAGTTCACCGATCCTCATACAATCAGAGAATGTCTCTTTTGTATCTGAATTATTTCATTCAATATAATCCACTACCACTTTTTAAATACAGTCATTCTCAGAGTTGCTTTCTAAGACCTTTCCTTACTCTACTCACTCTATCTGGCAATGTCATTCAGTTCAAAGGTTTCAACTACTCCCTAAGTATATATGATCCCAGAGCTCTATCAGACATACATGAGGTCCTTCAGGTACCTCAAACTTAACCACATCCAAATCCTAATACATCATCTCTCCGCTTCACCCTAAAGTCAAGTCCTGTTCCTATACTCTGCCTGTTGGTAAATGAAATTACAGTCGCCCTCAAACTAGAAACCTCCGACATACAAAATCCTGTTGGTCTTGTTCACACAACATCTCTAGTTATTGGCATGCACAACATACAGTAATTTCCCCAATTTAAATGCGGTTTCACTTTCTGTGGTTTCAGTTACCCTCAGTCAATCACGTTCCAAAAATAGGTGAGTTCAATTCAATATAAGATATTTTGAGAGAGACCGACCACATTCACTTAACTTTTATTATAGTATACCATTACAATTATTGTATTTTATTATTAGTAACAGTTGTTAAATCTCTTACTGTGCCTAAATTACAAATTAAATTTCATCATAGGTATCTACCTATATGAAAAACATAGTAGAGTCATCTCTCAAAATCTGCATTGGATTGGTTCCAGGACCACTACTCTCCCACTCCCTTAACCCTTCCCCAGACAGATACTAAAATCCACAGATGCTCAAATCCCTTATGTAAGTATTTGTATATAACCTACACATATCCCACATGCTTTACATCATTTCTAAATTGTTTATAATACCTAATGCAATGTAAATGCTATGTAAATATCTTTATACTGTATTTATTTGTATTATTTTTATTGTTGTATCTTTTTTTTTCCAAATATTTTCAATCTGCAGTTGGTTGAATCCATGGATGTAGAACCCATGAATACAGAGAACCAACTGTGTATGTAGCTAGGGTTCTATCTACAGATATAGATACTCTCCCCAGTCTCAGGCATTCACTGGGGGTCTTAGAATGTACATGGGAACCACTGTACTCAAATGAGTTTTGGAATGAATAAAACATCCTAAACTGCTCCTCCCCCCACATATTAATCAGCCACTAAGAAGCAACAATTCTATATTCTAAACAATTATCTCATGTCTAGTTCTTCACCTGCACTGACCCCATGTAGACCATTCTCTCAACCTCCTAAAGTCCCCTGTCAAGACCTATCCCATCCACTCCTACTCCTAGTCTACTCTTTCTAATCTTCAAAAGTATTTCCTATCTACCCTGCAACTGCATCAGAGGTGATTATTTTCCTGTTTTTACAACCACATTGTACAAACCTCAAAAGGAGCACACTCTGTACTGCAATTCTTTCTTTCTCCCCTACTAGGCTGAACTCCTTGAGGCAAAGGCAGCATACCATTGTTTGTTGGACCTTCAGCTCCTAAGAGAGTGCTTTAGCACACAGGAAGTCACAAATGTTTATTAAAAGCTCCACCAAGGCAGCCTCCAAGTCTCTAGTAGCTCTCTCACCAATCCATCCTCCAGCTGGCTACCAGTTAATGCCTGAGAACATAAATCTAATCATGTCACTCCCCTCTGTACTGCTTATCAAGTCAAATCCTTAGCATGTGAGGCTTTCATCATGTGGCCTCAACCTCCTTTCGTCTCATCTCTTTTTTTTTTTTTTGAGTTGGGGTCTCACTCTGTCGCCCAGACTGGAGTGCAG
>NW_007026353.1:0-17028 GCF_000164805.1 Carlito syrichta | reverse complement strand
CACCTCAGCCTCCCAAAGGCGCGGGATTACAGGCTGAGCCACCGAGCCCAGCTTCGTCTCATCTCTTAAAACACTCTTCATCACAACACCTAATACTTCACCACTCTAACTACTGACCATTCCTCACCCACATCAGTCCCTCTCACTGTGCTTTAGTACCTGACAAACCCTTTTCATGTAATGCTAGTCGCCTTTCACACAGAAACTCCTTCCCAGGAAGGCTTTCCAGAGCATTTCACTTCTAGCAAGTCAGTTCATCAGCTTTTCTGGGTTCCCTTGGCACTGTGTAAATACCTCCATTAATACAAACACTCTTTTTAGAACTCTTAATTTATGTTTCATAGCCATAGCCAGTACTAGCATTTATTGCATATTTTTTTAAATGGCTCTTATACAATAACCGAGTAAATAATGCTATATTGCCCCTCTTGAGAGTTACCACACATATGGTGTCATGCAGAAAGCAGCAAAGTTCCACTGAGATTTGGAAGCTGGATGGTGAGCCAGGTCCATTTACCTGCTAAACAGATGGCTGTATCAGCTTAATGTGTATGACCATTTCTAACTCATGCCTCAGCAAAATCAGTCCGCCAATGTTTTGTTTTGTTTCTTTAAGAGACAAAACAAAACATCTCAGTGTGCTGCCCAGGCTGAAGTGCAGTGGGAATCATCTCATCGCAGCCTCAAACTCCTGGGCTCAAGAAATTCTTCTGCCTCAGTCTCCTGAGTAGCAGGAACTACAAGCACATGCCACTGCACTCAGCTAGTTTTTAAAATTTTTGTACAGTCTTACCATGTTGCCTAGGCTGGTCTCAAATTCCAGGCCTCACGCAATCCTCCCATCTCAGCCTACCCAAGTACTGGCATTACAGGCATGACCCACCACACTAAACCATTTTCTCAATGTTCAATTATAAATACTAACAGCAGAAGACACACCTTTATTCATTATGTCACCAACTCCTAACTGCAGTGCCTGGTGCTCAAGGTTTACTGAAATAATTAGCAATGTCCTCTGCACAACACTTTGCTTTCCCCTTTTATGAACTGACCCACTTTGCTTTCCCCTTTTATGAACGCTCCTATCACTCAACTGCAAATGTGACATCTCTGAGCTTCTTTCACCGAGAGAGAGCTAATTAGCAACCGAGTCTCCGGATAATGCCCACATTATCTGGAGCTCCTTCCCACTGCCCTAGCTAAGACCCTCACAATAGTTTTCTTCCTCCATCTTCTAACATCTGCACTCCCAATTCATCCAACACTAGTGCTTCTCAAACTGTATTGTGCAGTTGAAACACCTGGAGATCTTGCTAAAATGCTGATTATCCAGTAAGTCTGAGGTGGGGCCTGAGATTCTGCAGTTCTAACAAGTTCACAGGCCAGACTGATGGTACTGGTCTGCAGACCACTTTTCAAGGACCAAGGCTCAACACAAGCAGTCAATAAGCACACACCAGATGACCATCAATCAGGAATATACAAGCACAGATGTCTATGCTAGGTAAGAAACTAGACTAGATAGATGCCCTCTGGTTCCTTTCAATGATAAGATTCTATGCCATCTCTGGATACCCATGAGGTTGCATTTTATACCCATGCATTTTATGCCTGTAAAGCCTGGCAAAGCTATATATTCTGGCAGTTATTACTTCAATTATGACATTCATCAGGTTCTGACTTAGTAACCAACTACAGACGACTCCGGTTTAGTCTATTTCAACATTACAAATATTTCTAAAAGACAAAGAGGATACTGTAGAATGGGGTAAGTATAACCGTGCCTATGATAGTAACTTAAAGATAAATGAACACCACTACTTTCCTTTATCCATCAACATTATCCTGGAGGTAATGTCACTTGGGTTAATCTGTCAGTTGCTTAGAACCAAGAGGCTGTCAGGTGTTTTGTTGTTGTTTTGATGTTTTTTTAACTTAACTTATCATGTGTGTAGTATAGGTTTTATAGCCATTGATACGAGAGTTAATAAGTTATCTTTGCTTACATATGCACTAAAGAGTTTTATTTTTTCCTAATACATTCAAGAGGCTTTTAAGAAGAAAAAAAAAATCCTTCCTCCATGAAGATCCAGAGAGTAGACAAAAGTTTTTTCTAAAATGCTCCCAGGTTATGATTAATTCATCATCTTCCAAATTTCACATGAACATGGTCTACATATAACACTAAACTAAAAATGTATCTGCCTTCAGAAGATAAACAGCATTTCCCCAAAATCTTATAAATCCACAGGAAAATAAAACCTCATGGGCCTTAAAAAAAGATTTAAGAAAATGTCTTTCAGTGTACTATAGACACTGCCATGCTTCAGTGCAACCTCTAACATGTGCACATTTACATTTCCTATTCAGAAAAACTAAACTAAAATTTGCTTAAGACAGAACTGATATCCTCATAAACTATGATAATAAATAAAGCCCAAGCCAGGCTCGGTGGCTCAGCCTGCAATCCCACGCTTTGGGAAGCTGAGGTGAGTGGACTGCCAGAGCCTGCGGGTTCGAGACCCGCCTGGGCAATTTGGCGAGACCTCATCTCTACAATAAATCAAAAAATTAGCCAGGCATGATAGCGCGCGCCTGTAGTTCCAGCTACTTGGAAGGCTGAGGCGGAAGGATTGCCGGAGCCCAGCAGGTCGAGGATGCGGTGGCCGGAAGCGTGCCACTGCACGACAGAGTGAGACTCCAACTCAAAAACATAAAATAAAATAAAATAAAATAAAATAAAATAAAATGAAATAAAGCCCAAAATGATTTAAGTGGCTAAAAAAAGGCCCAGATGCCTAGTAAGAGTAGTATTTGGTAAATTTTAAGGATTAAACTGGATTAATACTAAACTCAATCAGATTGGATCTTGAACCAGTAATCTATAGTTGCCCCTAAAATAATTCAGGATCCAAGAATTGAAGAAACAGTCTACTCCTTCCAGTCCTCCAAGGGCAGCACACAGTAGAGTTAGGAGCCTCTTCTTTTCTGCTACTATAATAACCTGTGAACATTATGTCTGTATTAGAACACTTTTCACCCTATTATTGTAAATACTGGCTTGTTCATCTCTACAAACGTACCTTCAGTACGTATTTCAAGGGATCTTACACAGTTCACATTAGTCATCTTTAATTCAAAAAAGTACCTTTGACACAGTAATTACCGAATGAGTGGATAAATGAATGCATACAGGTATATCTTGAAATAGATCCTGTGGGTTCAATTGCAGTATATCTGCAATACAGTGAATATCACGATAAAGCAAGTCACATGAATTTTCGTCTCCCAGTGCATACAAAAGTTGTGTTTATACTACACTGTAGCCTAGTTTATTAAGTGTATAACAGCATTTTGTCTAAAAACACAATGTACATACCTTAATTTAAAAATACTTTACTGCTAAAAAGTACTTACAATCATCTGAGCCTTCAGTGAGTTATAATCTTTTTGCTGGTGGAGGGTCTAAGCCTCAATGTTGACAGCTGCTGACTGATCAGGAGAGCTGCTGCTGAAGATTGGGATGGCTGTGGCAATGTCCTAAAATAAGACTACAATAAAGTCTGCCACATCAACTGACTTTTCCTTTCGCAAAAGTTATCTTTGTGTGTGATAATATTTTACTCATAGCAGAACTTCTTCAACATTTGAGTCAATTCTCTCAAACCCTGCCACTAGGTTATCAACTAAGTTTACAAAATATTCTAAATCCTTTAACAACGTTTACAGCATCCCAGGAACAGACTCCATCTCAAGAAACCACTTTCTTTGTTCATCCATAGAAAGCAACTCCTCATCTGTTCAAACTTGACCATGAGATTACAGCAACTGAGTCCCATCTTCAGGCTCTCTTGCTATTTCAGCCACTGTGTAGTGACTTCCTCCACTGAAGTCCTGAACCCTTCAAAGCCATCCATTAAGGTTGAAATCAACTTCTTCCAAACTACTACTAATGTTGATATTTTGACCGTCTCCCAGGAATCATGAAAGTTCTTAATGACATCTAGAATGGTGAATCCTTTCCAGAAGATTTTCAATTTACTTTGCCCAGATCCATCAGAGGAATCATTATCTGCGGCAAAATGTATTTCTTAAATAAGACCTGAAAGTCAAAATTACTCTTTGATCCATGGGCTGCAGAGAGCATACTGTGTTAGCAGGCATGAAAACAACATTAATCTCCTTGTACATTTCCATTAGAGCTCTTTGATGACTAGATGTATTGTCAGTGAGCAGTAATATTTTGAAAGTAATCTTTTTTTCTGAGCAGTAGGTCTCAACAGTGGGCTTAAAATGTTAAGTAAACCATGCCATAAACACATGTGCTGTAATCAAGGTTTTACTGTTCCATTCATAGGGCACAGGCAGAATAGATTCAGCATTATTCTCAAGGGCCCTAGGATTTTCAGAATGATAAATGAGCATTGGCTTCAACATAAAGTCACCAGCTGCATTAATTCCTAACAAGCGCGTCAACCTGTTTCTGAAGCTCTGAGGCCAAGTGCTGGCTTCTCCTCTCTAGATTCGAAAGTCCTAGATGTCATCCTCTAATA
The DNA here is from genome assembly GCF_000164805.1 of Carlito syrichta. Classification (NCBI taxonomy): domain Eukaryota; kingdom Metazoa; phylum Chordata; class Mammalia; order Primates; family Tarsiidae; genus Carlito; species Carlito syrichta. The sequence goes on along the minus strand of NW_007026353.1, from coordinate 12,475 downwards.
GAAGATCCTTCATCAAGGATCTAAGCTATATATTCTGGATAACTTGTTGCAGCTTGTGTATCAGCACTTGCTGCTTCACCTGGCACTTTTATGTTACAAAGACAGCTCTTTTCTTCAAGCTCATGAACCGACCTTTTCAAACTTTTCTTCTGCAGTTTCCTCACCTCTCTCAGCCTAATTTTAAAAAGTTAGGATTTGCTCTGCAATAGGCTTTGGCTTAAGTGAACGTTGTGGCTAGTATGATCTTCTACACAAACCATACCAGCAACAAGGCTGTTTTGCTTTCTTGTTGTTCATGTGTTCACTAAAGTAGCGAATTTAATTTCCTTCAAGAACTTGTCCTTTGTATTCACAGCTTGGCTAACTGTCTGGCACAGGAGGCCCAGCTTTCCATTTCCAACATGGCTTCCTTATTAAGCTTAATCATTTCTAGCTTTTGATTTAAAGTGAGAGACATACAACTCTTCCTTTTACTTGAACATTTAGAGGCCATTGAAGGGTTCCTAACTGGCCTAATTTCAAAACTGTTGTGTCTTAGGGAATAGGGAGGCCTCAGGGGAGAAGACAAAATGGGGGGTCAGCCAACCGACTGGCTGGTGGAGCAATTAAAATACATACAACTTTTTTGCTGTCTTATGTGGGTGTGGTTTGTGGTGCCCCAAAACAATTACAATAGTAACATCAAAGACCACTAATCACAGACCACAATAACAGATATACTAATAATGAAACAGTTTGAAATACCGCAAGAATTACCAAAAGGTGAGAGACACAAAATGAGCACATACTGTTGCAAAAAAATGGTGCCAATAGACTTCCTCGATACAAAGTTGCCACAAGTCTTCCATTTGTAAGAAACGCAGTATCTGAGAAGCACAATAAAGCAAGGTTTGTCTGTACAGTCTTCCATTTAACTGAGCATCAGTGCCCAACAAAAGTATATTCCATCTTCCTTCATGAGCCCTAATCAACTCTAATTAACATGTCGCAATTTACTATTGCTAAAAATAATAAAACCACATTATATCTGTACAACATCTCACAGTTTACAAAGCACTTCCACATATATCTTCAAATCTAAATCTCACAAAGTTCTTTGAGTTTTTTTGTTTGTTTGTTTGTTTTGGTGTCACCTTTCCTCTCTCTTTTTGTCTAATAAATGATACTGGAGGAAGTTAAAGGATTTATCATAGGCCTCACATCAAGTAAAGAAGAAGCCCATAATCCAACACAGGTCTCCAGTTCCTCAGTCAGTGCTCTTTCCAACCTAAGAAAAAGTGGCAACATATATCCCAAAGTGACGGAGCTTGGTTTGTAACAACTAATACTGTTGTCCTAGGCACTTTTATTCATTATTTCATTTGATCCTATCAACAACCTTGTGCAGCAGGTAGAAAAGAAAGAAGCAGGACTCTGGAGTCAATGGCACAGCCAGACCTTGAGTCCAGGTCTTAACTAGTTCGAAGTCCATGCTTCACAGATGCAGATGTGCCCAAACTAGCCACAGACACTTATTAGGACTAAGTTTACCATATTCAGCAAATCAAGGAGGACAATTACTAATCAATTCTGGTGTCAGATGCCTGGACTTAAATTTTTCCTGTTTTGTACCCTGTACAAACCTACATAAACTACCAACTGCTCTACAACTCAGTTTCTCTATCTATAATACCTCAAAGAGTTGTTATGAAGATTAGATTAATATTTATACAGAACTTAAAACAGTGCTTAGCATATAGTAAGGATGATATAAATGTTTGCTAAATAACAAAGCATTACACAATTTCCTGAACATTATTCAGCGCGATATAATTATGCTGAGGAAGTTTAATTCTTTTGTGCTTATTTATTCAAATGTTTACAGAATGACATCTGGTTTGTCACTGTGGAAGGAAGAAAGAAATATCACTTGTAAAAATCTAAGTAAGTTTGGTGACCACAGTTTTATTTCATTAGGTTTTAGAGCAATGGATCTGGAGATTCTTTCCTTAAGTGCTAATGTATTAAAGCCTAGAGCCTGCTCCAGCAAAAGTGATGTGGAACTTCAGCAATACAACTGAAAGCCTGCAGGAAAAAAAACTCAGTTCTCAACCAATTAGGATCTCATAAAGACACAAAATCCAAGAGTTGTACAATTTGTGTTTTGTGGTCACTTATAGACGCGCCTGGGCAGCAAGACCTCATCTCTATAATAAATCAAAAAATCAGCCGGGCGTGGTAGCACATGCCTGTAATTCCGGCTACTCAGAAGGCTGAGGCAGAAGGATCGCTGGAGCCCAGCAGGTCGAGGCGCGGTGGCCGGGAGCGGCCACTGCACTCCAGTCTGGGTGACAGAGTGAGACTCCAACTAAAAAAAAGAAAAAAGAATTGATCACCAGGCCATGAAAGCCAAAGAGGCAGATGTTCTAATTTGACTTTTCTATATTTGGCATGTTACTTTTCTCTTCCCCCATCCCCACTAAACTACTTCATCTTTTCTGGGAGTTCATTTACTTGAGAACACTAAATCACTCAGGGTACCATTAGAACACTGGCCTCAGTATCACAATGTTCTGCAATCTCAAATCAGAGTTATTTCTAATGACAGTCCGATAATCAAGAATTGCCATCAATTCATGACTACGTATGGAACCCCATTCTCAGGTCAACCAAAGAAAACTTCAAGGCACCACTGGCAGCCTACTGACTTCAAGCACATTAGTCTTCCTTTTTTCTAAAATCTAAGATAAACCATATGTACTTCACAGCGACCTTCAGGGTGTAGCCCCCACAACTTCTCCAAGAGGTGAAAAAAGAAATCTGTTTAGTATAAATAAGCACTGAGATTGGTATCTAATACAAGATAATTTATTCAAAGAGCTCAAACTTGAAAAATGGGAATCACTGCTTTATGTCACTGTTTAAAAAAAATATCCTGAATATGTAAATGACAAAGACCATATCCAACCAATATTTTATAGTCCAGCCTCCCTCTTCCTCTGCTATCCTCACCACTTAAGAGATGATAAAGAATCCACAGGAAAGGATTTATCAATATTCATATTCCAGAAGTGTGTAAGCTGCTATCCTAAAAGTAATGATGGCACAGGAAATTAGTAAGTATAAAAGAAATGCAGTGATAAAATCAGCTAAAGATCCTTCCCTTTCTCCCTATTTTACCTCAGCAAGTCCAAAATATCTACTAAACCTAGATTATTCCATATCATAGATTTTAATCCTCTGCCTACCAGTTCTATTTTTTTTTTTTTTTTTTAAGGCATAAACTCTGGGGGAAAGTGGCATTTTAAATCCGTGAAGAAACACAGTTACTCAATTTAAAAAGTAGGGACAATTTTTTATCTTTCCTCCTTCCTATCTTAGTTAACATAGATTAAAGGTTTAAGCAAAGAAAATGGGGAGACCTTCCTAAGCATGACACAGATTCTAAAAACCAGAGGAAAAGAATGACTTAAAAGTGAAAGAGTAAAGAAAATATTAATGACTTGGAAAACAAAACTAGTTTCCCTGTATAACTCCCAAATAAATCCATAAATAAGTAGGAAAAAGACAAACATCCAGCCAAAGGGAAAAAATGGGTAAGGAATAAGAACAGGCATTCACAGAAAGTTATCAATTAACATGTAGGGGAAAAGTTCAACAAAATCAAGAACTACAAATTTTTGTAAATCAAGATCTTTTTCCCCCTAAGACTATTTGTCCCACCCCACCCCCATGCATAAATACAACTACCACCTCCCATTACATCCTACCTCCACACTCAGTGGAATGGAGAACATATGTGTGTGCATGTATCGTGTATGTATAAGGAAAAGAATGAATCTGCCAATTATAGCAACATTTATGCAGGAAAGTTCCTAGTTACTTAAAACAATGTCAGCTGCGCACCAGCCATACCACCTCTCGAAGAGACCATCAAGACAAATTTCTCATCTGTTTCAACATTTGGAGTACATATTTAATATGCCAGATGCAATGTATTCTTACCCATTTAGTACTTAAATATTTTTAAGAAGTTCCTTTCCACATATTGAAAATGAACAGTAATATTTGGGGAACTAATTGACTTAGTAGGTTAATTTCCATAGAAGGAAAATTAAAACTTTTGCTTAAGGTAAATAATTAAATTAAAATAAACCAAGTATAAAGGGAAATCTCTCTCATATCCCTAAAAATATCTGGAAATGTTTGTTTCCAGAGTTCACAAACTGTCTTTTTGCTAACAGAAACAAGATATGTCTTTTTCTCTCTTTTTTTTAACAGAGAGAAAGTATTCAAAGCAATGGCAATTTCAATATGGTAAAGACTTCCAAAATCAGCATACAACAAAAGCCCAAAGACTACTGAACAAAGTGATTTTAATTTTTTTACATCTCAGAAAGGTAGAACTGTATACATATACCTGATAATAAACTAATGTAATTCATTTTGAGATAACTCTTTTTTAAAAACTGAAATAAAAATATAATGAGTACTGAATATTTTTAATATATGTGTATTTGAATGGAAATTTTTTCAAAATCTAGTCTTAAATTTTTCTCCCAAATATTTTTTAATTCAATAATTTCATTTCCCAACATTTCTATTCTAACAATTTCAACTCCAAAGTACTGAATGAACATTGATTTCTCGCACTGTACATCCTTCTCAGTCAACTGTCTGTCAAAAGTTCTACTTTGAATCCCCCAAAGAATAACATCATTGATGAAATCTAATTTCCCTCTGCACAATTAAAATATCCAGCTGCTCCATTAAAAGCTCCTCCCTTACAATTTGTCACAGTGATATCATAACCTCTCAAAAGCACTGATTAGAATGAAAAGAAACTAGAAAAACCTGAAGTAACAGAGAAACCACAACTGTGTGAAGCACACAGTTTTTTTAAGGAACATTCAAAGATAATAAGTATACAAGCTGATAGTGTAAAGAAAAAAGAACACTGGATAGAGTATCAAAATTCTAGGTACGGGTCCTAATTCTGAGACTGATTTGAGACTGACTTTACCAACGATCTTAGCACCAGACACTTAACTTCTATGGGTTTACTTTCCTCATCTATAAAAATACAGATGTTGGACTAAATTATCTGTACAGGACCCAAAATTCCATAACCTAATCAAAATAACTGCAAAAATTTTGCTTTTAATTGCTTTTTCTCCTGCTGACTCTAGGCACTGGTAGATGTGCATAAAGCTCACCATGAATTAAAGCTAACCAGTCAGTAAATTTTGCACATTTGAATCCCTCTGATACAGAGTTAATATAGTAAAACTGATTTATGAAGGTATCTTGCTTATACGTCAATTTAAGAAAAGAATTTTACTCTAAAAGAGGATGTGGTTCTTTAAATTCATTTCCAGTCATGCTGAATTTTGCTTTGGGGAATAAGATTGGCAAGAAGAAGGTAATCAAACATTATCTATTCTTCATTAGTCCTAATCTACACCAAAGAGGAAGTCTACTTTGGTTGGTAACCTCAGGCTATCTTGCTTATGCGGGTATTAGGTCCAAGCCCATAAGAAAAAGCAGGGGTTTAGACAGTTTTAAATCCTTGGAAGGTTTTACAGAACTTAAAACAAATGAAATGTCCAAAGCCCTTCAAAAAACCAGGCTCTCTAATGAAGTCCCAGAACGTTAAGAAGTTGGAAGAGATCTACTTCAACCCTAGCATTTTACAAATGAGGAAATCAAAGTCCAGGATAGGTTAAAATGAATGCCCAAAGTCAAGCCAAGTTTACCAACTCTCACACTAGTTTATTTAAGACAGTACATTTCCTCTCAGAGTGTGAGATAAAAGGATACAAATTCTTTCCCAAAGTTATGTTTTTGAAAAGGGTTACTTTCTCCCAACCTCATCCCCTATACATCAGTCAAGTTCTCACTGTATTTAAAAACATGCCTGGTATTCTAAAAGAAAGTCCAAGCATTCTAACATATTATTAACTGAGGCAGGTATATGAAAAGATTCATTCTCCAACTGCTCTTCAGATATATGAGTCAGAAGAAATAGCAATGAATACAAATCCCTTTCTGCTCGAACAGAATGTGAAAAAAAAGACTTTAAAAATAAATAACCAATTCAAATTATCTCAAACTTCAAACGTCTAATTAGGTTTTTCACTCATTACTGAAATGGTCCAAAACCAAATATTTCCAATGTTATTCAATCTTCAAATGAATGCTTTCACAAACTACAAATGAGGCTAATTTACTTTTTTAGCCAAGCTTCATTTAGGAAAGTATATGCCAAATATTCTGGGTATTTTTTGCTTTTTGCTAAAGTATGGATATCTGTGAATTTATACAATATATAAAACCTAAAAGACTTTTACCCAGTTTCCAGGAGAACTTCTAGGTTACAAACTCAGTCTAGACTTAGCACTGAACTTATGCTTCAACAAAACACTTTATTCTATCATTAGATAGGTTTTACGATGTATAAAAACAACCTCAAATGTAAAAATGCATCAGGAAAAAAATTATTTCAGCATGAATGTGGCACTATGGATAGTTATGCTTTGCTGCATTTAATATGCTGAAAAGTATACAAAGTCAAGTCATAGTAAAACAACAAAATCATTCCAAAGCTAAAAATTAAAGTATAATAACACTTCTTTAATCCAGTAACTGTTATTATGCTTGATAAAAAATGCCATATCACACAACTTGCAAGAGTTGCTCGTTCACAGTTAACCAAGTATACTAATGTCCTTTAATGAAGGTATCATTAAAGTCTGTTCCTTCCAGATTATTGAATTTCAATTTATCAACATTTTCTAAAGTTAAAGTTTCAAACAAATCCAAACACAGTCACACAGCCTTAGGTTATAAATAACTCAATATATGTAAAGAATCCATTTGATTTATTTGTTTGTTTTCATTGTATTATCTTTAGAAAACCAAAGGTAAGTTAAAAAAAAAAAAAAAAAAGGGAGGGGGGGTTTGCCCTAGGAGCACAGTGACATCAGGCCAGATTCAAAACCCCTCATTACCAGTGTTTCACCAGATGCATGTGATTAAAGGGGTGGAATGGGTTTAGAATGTGGGATTTTAAAGGGGAAAAAAGGCTTCGTTTTCCCAGACTGTTTTAGACATTTTGATAACATCTCTTTCTCTTTTTCAAAATGTCAAGCGTCTTTAAAAGAATAGTTTTTCTATTGAGTGGCTTCAGGATCTCTTGACTTTCACAGTACAATTAAATCCTTCTCCTGTCCAGATAGACCAAACTATGTTAAACCCTGGCACACCACAAAATCATTAAATCTAAGATGCCTCATTTGACAGATGTCTCATTAAGTTCACCACAAAGTTAAGAGATGCCTTTGAAAAGGGGGGGACCTATTAACTCTAAGAAAACTTTGAGAGAGAACTGCTCTCTCAAAACCCACACAGAATTCACTCACGTGAAATAGAAGATATTAATAGTATGTGGCACATCTAAAATCTCCTGCCATGGGAGAAATGCGTGTGTGTGTGTGTGTGTGTGTGTGTGTGTGTGTGTGTGTGTGTGTGTGTGTGTGTGTGTGTGTGTGTGTGTGTTTAACACATCCCTGGGGACCCACACAGGATGGAAGGCTGAAGAATCAGAGCACACACAGCCAGCTGCTTAACAAAATTCCACAGATGCAATTCAACAAATGTTAAACTACAATGTCAAGTACTATACTAGGCTTGGATCATATACGTTGTCAGCGAATGTTATATTACCAATAAATCAAAAGCTCAATTCAAGATTCTAAGAAAGAGAATGAGAAACAACAAAAACACTACACTTAAAAAATAATCATTTTCGCATCACCAGTCATTTAAGGTGGCCGCTTTTAACAAACTTATAGCAACAAAAAGATACAACTTTCAACCCAAAACTTTACAAAAAGTCACTTATATTCATCTCCTCTCCCTACAGATATTTCAATGAGTACAACAGACTCATCATTTTAGGAATAACTATGAAATTCAGGGAGAAGAACTTACTCTCTAGCTCAAATTATAAAAACTGTACAAGAGCATAGTAACACCTATAAAACAATTAAAAGATATATTGATTTTAAAATAAAAATTTTAGGCAAATAAGATAGATATTTCACCCTCAAAAGTTATCCACTTTTCAGGGGATATGTTAATTCTCTACTTCTCAATGAAAATATACAGTTTAACAAAAGAGGCATGCTTGAGTAAGGGAATAAGGAATCATTTTGTAGACTTTAATTCATATCAACTTAAACACAAGTATAAATATTTGCAACCAGAATATTTGGAACATTAGGACTTTTTCCATAGTCTACTTATTTGCCAGTCTTGGTTCTTTACATTTTTATCATGATAAACATAGAACCATTCACATTTCACAAGGAATACCACTTTGGACCAGAAGATAATATCACCTCATTAACAACAAAAATAGCGTATTTTCTGAATGATTTTAACCAAGTGAAAAATCCAAGTATAAATGAAATTCAGCATTAATTCATGGAAAGTGATACGAATTGCAAAACAGAATACCCAAGCTCTCTATTCTCAGCTCTGCCAAGGACTAAAAACCCACAAGCAAGAGTCAAACCTCTCTTTACGTCAGTTCTCTATCTAAAAAGGGGATTGACACTGACTCCTCCCAAATAATGTTTTTGAAAGGACAAATTAGATAATCCTTTGAGACTCTTGAAGATGATAAAACCCAACATATCACAGAGGTTATCAAACCACAATTATGAAGAAAAAGGTGGCATGTACGTTACAACAAAAACAAATGTAAAATATAAGTATAAAAAAACAACAAAATTAATTTAAATCCCTTGTACTTAAAATTGAAGATTGTTCAAGCACACACTGGTGTCACATGTTCAAACCACATTACTCAATACTGCTGTAATTACAGTAATAAGAACCTGTTCATCAATATTACAGCTTAATGGTGAACTACCCCCTTCTTGGTTTCCATGTGGGAAACCACATGAGGTTTGATCACTCCCAGAAGAGAAAAAAGAAAAGAAATATGAGAGGGGTAAGGAGACTGTTCCCGAGCAATCCCAAGGAGTCATGCGTAAGAGTATCTTGTCCAAGATTCAACACTCTTGCCCATTATTACAATTTGAACAATAGAGTACTCAACTTTAAAAAGTACCAGAAAGAAGTCCAAAACTATTTTTAAAAACTAGTTTATTACTGCCCTTGATCAATGACACGGCCTCTCATTCACGTTTAGGAGTCCATAACTTGTGTTGGGCAACCTAAGTTCTTAAATTTTTTTAACCTAAAATTATTCTGTTTCATTTAAACTGTCTGATTTTAAAAGGAAATTAAGAATTAAATACTTAGAAGTAACTTCAGATAAAGCTATTTAAATTCTCTCATACCTTAAATTAGCTAAGACAATGGCTGCCTGATAGATGCCACAACAAATTTTTGAACTAAGTTTTCATTAATAACTCTGTAATTAGATAGCACCTTTTATCCAATGTCTTTTAGCGCATTAGCAAATTTCATTTTATGTTACCCAACTAAATATTTTAATGTTCAAAGCAACCACAAATGGCTTTCAAAGCCTTCAAAGAATAACCTGAGTCCGGTTATAAATGCTAAAATTTCATTGAAAGGTGACCCTCAAGAGAATGACAGTTCTCCGCTGGATAGGAGCTTCTGGGGAGGGGTGTGGGGGTTGCTGACTAGAAAAACTATATAGACAGTAGATAATGAGCTCAATTTAAAAGTAGAAAAATATTCAAATGGCTTCAAAAGCAACTTCCTAGCTATCCTTAACCCTAATGACACACAGCAAAACATGCAACAAATTTAACAATAAATTATATATAAAATTACAAAGGTAAATGGAGTACAGAATTTTCCAACACCTTCTAAAGGGTGTCATCTAAAACAAACATTAATTAACTTCTTCCTAAGAAAAAGAATTACTACCAAAATGTAATATTTCCCTGTCGAAGTGTCCTATATACTATTAGAGCACAGAGGTAATTTCTAGGAATCTCTTCCAGCCTGGTGCAAACCTTCATATATGTGAAGTCCCGACAATGTTCCCATTAAATGAGACCACCTTATATTACAGCAAAGCCCTTCTGTTCATCAATATAACTAACTTCCCTTGCAAAAACTTCAAGTGAACTCACCATATGCTAAACTGTGTTCTATGACAAATGAATATCAGCAGATATGTATATAAACTTAGGCTTAAAATAAACTCAATTTTGTTTAAAAACCAAAATAAGTAATTAGACATCTTTGTAACAAACAGGTATCTTCTAAGAACCTGTACACTGGCTTCATATTCAAGAATAAGTTAGATACCATGTGTGGCATCCCCACTTATGAGCATATACTCAAGAGCCATACATGTATTTATGCTGTGTGTACCGAAATAAAGCAGTAAGTTCAGAACGCAGTTACAATTACTGCTTTTCCTAAAGAATAAAATAAAAATGATTAAAATGATCACAACAAAAATTTAAGATTTATCCAGAAAAAGTATTTTTACATTAAGTTTTAAAAATGCTTATCATCTATTTAGAATATTTTAGACACTCTAGAAGAGACAAAGGGAATCAAAGATTTAAATTTCATGATTGTGACACCCAAAACCTTTCCCATGGACATTTATCATTATCAACATATCCAATCATGAGCAAAACAAGGGACGAAGATCTCCTTCTACATAAAATAAGTTCAAATACTGGTTAATACATGTCTTGTTTTATATATATCCTTCTATGTAGTGAGTTTAGTTATAAGGGCACCTAATCAATCATGAATGCTCTTATAAAATAAGATTCTACAAATTACACTAGCTTCAAGAGAAAAAGATATATGCAGTTGTTGCTCCTACATTTTAAAAAATCACCTATTTTCTGGGCCATAAACTTTAAAAGGCATGACATCCAGTTGAGATATTATCTTCAGATACTGTCGAATGCTGTTGTGTTATGATGTGGATTACTTTACAAGGCAGAGATTCATCAGAAATCCACATTAGGTTTTCAGAAAAACTTCAGTGGAATTTAGGGGAACATTTCACTAGGAATGCCATGGTCTTGCATATTTCAATGTGGGAGTAAAGATTTTTTCATGCAAACTAATCAAACTGCCACTAGAACACAAGTTGAACCAAAAAACTTACTAAATTTAAAAGGATGGCTACAAAGTAGTGGAGTTGCAAGTATAATCCTTTTCCCACCATCACCTACAACCTAAAACCTAAAGTTGACAGATTTTTTTTTTTTAAGAAAGCAGTGGGAGGAGACCCGAGGGGATTGCCCAGTTGGCAGATTTAACACTCTTGATTTAATTTTGCTATTTAATTTTAAATAAAATTCTTTATCACTAAGACCATAATTCTTCAAACCACAGATTGGAAAGGATGCAAACTACTTATAAAGCTCAAGTACCAGGACCTGTAGCTCCCTAATGTAGTACCAGAAATGTCTGTAGCCAAAAGAGAAACATTACGTGGGTCAAGAATTTGATCAAGTTCTGAAAAAAGACTAGAGAGGATTTTTCGGTCACATTTGAGTAAACAGTAGCCACTTAAATTCTTACTGTAAACCCTACTGCACGTCCTATTACAGTGGTCAGTTCTGACTACCCAGGCCGGAAGAAAGAAATGACAGAAAGAAACAGACAAAATCATTTTTGTTGCAGGACAAACTTGCAGAGGAATCTGAAATAGGGCAAAGAAGGTGCTGGGGCAAAGTATCACTTAAAAAGGGATCCTATTTTCAGATTTCTGATGAAGACTTTGTGGGTAAATAAGCAATGCAGAGCTGAATAAACAGGGGCACCAGTTGACACCATGAGTTCACGGTGGCATGTACTTACAACTAGAACAGGAAAGTGGACAGTCAAATGCAGTCGAGGGGTAGAGCATTTTCCTCCGTGAGTATTAGGTTCACATGATGGCCTACCTGAAATCCCAAACGGCCTGAAACCCAGCAAGCCCCCGAGGAGAGGCCTGAAGGAAGCATTTTTATTGTTAAACATGCTACTGCCTCTTTCAGGAGTATCTGCTTCCTGTACTTCCTGATGATCCGGCCACCTCCACACTGCTTTCCAACCTCTGAGCCCTTGACTAAAACTCGCAGATTTAAAGATTGCTCCGTCCAGTATACACAGATCGCACGTAAAAGCTGGAAGGAAGTACCACACACAGACTCACCAGGACCCGCACTTACTCTTGGGTGGGCAGACGAGCAATCTGAGTCGTTCCTCAATCCCTGGACGTGTCTGCCATCACCCGTCAACGTGCAGGTGAATTGCTTACCTGCATAGAAGCGGATGAGGCAGCCAATCTCCGAGTCCATGCCCTCCTCCTGCACCCTCCACAGCTCCCCAAATCCCAGTTGGAAGAGGTAGTCGTTTTGGATCTGCAATGGCTTCTCGTCCGCCTCCAGGCGCCGGGTGGTCTCTCCGTGGAGCTGCACGTACAGGGTGGGCGGCGGGGGCGGCGGGGGCGCTTTCTCCGCGGCGGCCGCCG